>NC_082706.1:42921699-42939199 GCF_030144855.1 Hypanus sabinus | reverse complement strand
GTGGGTGGGTGCGGGACTGGTGGACCACCATGGGTTTCTTCTCCGAATTCCAGTTTCCTCCTACATCCCAAAACAAAAGACATGTGGGTTGGTCCTGTCTATCGGATTGTGTGACCGAGTGGTAGAATAGGGGAGAGTTGAGAGTTGAGAGTTGCCCAACATGGGCAACAATGTGGCATCGGATATATATGCATCGTGTGGAGGTTGTGGCGCAACTATATCAGCCACTGGTCGGGTTGTAGGGTACAGACTGCACCTCTGGTCGTCACATTGGAGGAAGGAGGTGTCTGCAGGTTTCAGAGAAGATACTCCAGGTCATTGTCTGTGACAAAGAGAGATGGGAGAGGCTGCATCTGTTCTCCCTAGAGCTGAGGGGGGTAGGGCAATAGAGGTGGGCAGAATTATAGAGAGGAATACATAGGGGAGGTAGGAGGAATAGTTTCTCCACAACAGATCTGCCAAACACTACAGGGCAAAGGCTTACGTTAAGCATGAGGAGGCTTGGAAGGGATCTGGTGGGGATCTTTTTTCCCCAGGAGGGGATTGGAATCCGGAATCACACTGTCTGAGGGAGTGGTGAGGGCAGAAAATCCCAATGGAATATCCGATGAGCACTTGAATGCCCGTGGCATGGATAAGGGTACGGACTGAGCGCTGGTGCATGGGATCGGTGAAGCTCGGGAGTTCATGTCGGTATGGAGACTGTGACCCATCGAGTCAGGCACAGAAACTGGCCCTTCGATCCCACTCGTCCATGCTGACCAAGTGTGTGAAGGAGAAGGCATTCTGGAGGGAGGGAGGCTTTAATCCTTGGAGCATAGGAGAATGGCGGGGGGGGGGGGAGTTAATTTTATAGCGGTGTATAAATCAGGAAGCGCATAGACAGGATGAAGATGCAAAATCTTTTCCCCAGATTTGTGAGTCAAGAACTAAAGGGCACAGGTTAATGTTGAGAGGGGCGAGATTCAATAGGAACTGGGAGGGGAGACTTTTTCACAGAGAGGGTGGAACGAACTGCCAGAGGAACAGCTCGAGGCAGGGTACAGTGACAACATTTAAAGGGCACTTTGACAGGAACGTAGATAGGAAAGGTTTAGAGGGACATAGGCCAAACATGGGCAAATTGGACGAGCTTGGATGAGGACCAATCGAGATGAAGGTCCCATTTCTCTATGTGTGTGCATTTGTGTATGTCTTTGTACCCTTGTGTATGTCTTTGTACCCTTGTGTATGTGTGTGCTTGGAGCGTTAGTGTTGACCTGAATCATCAGTGTGATCTGTGAACCATGTGCACTGCACTTAGCCGTGTACCGAGTCCTCGTTCTAGGCTCTGGACGCGTCTGTGGGGGAGGGGGGCGTGGGATCCCAAGACCTGGAATGGGTCTGGTGGGTGGTCTCTCTGGATGCTTCTCGGAGTGGGGTGGGTGGGTAAGAAGAACATCGGGTGGAGTGGATTGGGGTGGAAGACCTTCACGGGGCCGGGGTGGGGGTAGAGGGTGGAAGAACAGAGGGATTCAGTGAGGAAATGAGGAGAGTGAAGTTTTTATTTTTATTTACAGAGGCAGTACGGTAACGGGCCCTTTTGCGTCATCCTTGTGACCAATTAACCTGCTAACCGTGCATTTGGGTTGTGGCAGGAACCGGGAGCTCTCGGGGGAAACTAACGCGGTCACGGGAGAATGTACGAGCTCTTTACAGGCAGCGCCACGAATTAAACCCGGGTCGCTGGCACTGTAATAGCGTTCCACTAACCGTTACTTTATTGTGCTGTGCGGGATACGGAGAAGAAGGGGAGACCGTTTCCCCAAGATAACTTGCCATGATCCGTTTCCAACGGGAGCTTCGCAAAGAGGGGAAGTTACAGGGAAGTGGAGGGGAGTACGCCGAGCAAGCTTATGCGGGGCAGGGGGAGAACAGGGGTATCTGGTGAACTGTAAGTACCTTTACAGACCCCTTAACGTCCATGGATGTGTGGTACAGAAGACAGCGTGAAAGGGAGAAAGAGATAACAGAGGAGACACAAGAGATTCTGCAGATGCTGGAAATCTTCAGCAACACACACAAAATGCTGGAGGAATAGAGGAAGCAGTTTTTGGAAATGGAATTGGTTCATTTTTTTCACATGCACTGGCGTACTGTGAAAAGTTAGTCTTGCACGCTGTTCATGCAGATCAGGTTATTACGCAGTGCATTGAGGTAGAACAGGGAAAACAATAACAGAATGAAGAACAGGTGTTACAGCTACTGAGAGGCGCAGTGCAGGTAGATATTGAGGCGCAAGGGCCCTAATGAAGTATGTTGTGAGGTCAAAAGTCCAATTTATCGTATTAGGGGACCATTCAATGGTCTTATAACAAGCTGTCCTTGACCCTGGTGGTACGTGCTTTCAGGCTTTTGTATCTTCTGCCCGATAGGAGGGGGAGAAGAGAGAACGTCTGGGGCGGGTGGGGTCTTTGACTATGCTGGCTGCTTTATGGAGGCAGTGAGAAATGTAGACGGAGCCCGTGGTGGAGGGGCTGGTTTCTGTGCTGTGCCGAGCTGTGTCCACAACTCTCTGCAGATCCTTACGCAAACAGCTGCCGGACCCAGCCCTGATGGATCTGGACGAGTTGCTTTCTAGGTGCATTGGTAAAAGGCAGTCAGAGTCGGCAAGGACCTGTCGAATTTCCTTCGCCTTCTGAGGAACTGGAGGCGCTGTAGATGGGGTTTATTGGCCGTTACGTCTATTTTTTTTTATGAAGGAAATCTTTCTCCATGATAAAGTTATGTAAAACCTGGAGGTCAAGGGTTAAAGATGGCTCGAGAACATATTTTCCCTGTAAATTGTACTGAAGATCTGTAGAAAGTATCCTCAGGTTACATCACGGCCTGGAGAGCCAGCCGCTCTGCTCTGGACGGACGGAGCCTGAAGAGAGCGGTAAATACGGCCCAGTCCTCCACCGTCTCCTCACCTCCCTCCGTCCCGTCCACCCTCACAATGCGTTGCTTCAGGGAGGCTGGCAATATCGTAAATGTTTCTTGCCACATTGGTCCAACTTTCTTTTCTCTCCAATACTTCCGGGAGAAGTAGTGAGAGCTCGAAAGCCCGGGCATCCAGACTCACGAACGGTCTCCCCCCCTCCGCTGATATTTGACTCCTAAAACCCATTACCCCATTTCCCCCCCCCACCCTTCCCGATGGGGCTGTCTGACCTGGTCCACCCACGGAGAGGCAACGGCCAAGAAAGCTCACCAACACCTCTACTTCCTCAGCAGGCTGGAGAAACTCGTGCCGGTGCACCTTCTCTGGGTGGATGACGGCCTGGCCTGGCAACTTCTCTGCTGGATACTACAGAGAGTTGTGGACACAGCTCAGCACATCGCGGAACTCAGACAACCGTCCGTGGATTCTGTCTTACCCTTCCCGCGGACTAGTGGAGGCAGCCAACGTAATCAAAGATCCCCCCACCCCTTCCCCTCGGGCAAAAGATATTGCACATACCAACCAAAGCACGCACCACCAGGCTCAAGGGCAGCTTCTCCACCACTGTTTCCAGTATCACTTCTTTCGCATGCCCTTCCCGCCGGAGGGACCAGGTTCTCGGATGTAACCTCACCTCTCTCGGTCATTTTTTTATTGTCACTTTAACTTTCCTTTTTTTCACTATTGCATTGTGATCACCGTTTTACACTCTTTCCTGTGTTTATTGCTGTAGTTGTCACTGTCATTTCACGCGAGGTACACCAGTCACCGAGCCCCGCTGTAGTCAAACCGTTTATTGTTAGACGTACGAGTCCAAGTGTGCGCAGGGGCAGCGAAAACCCTTCGGGCTGCCGCGACACAGGCACGCAACATCCACACGCGTAGTATCAATTAAACACGAATGGCACTCAGTTTTTACAAGAAGGAACACAATTAGAACATCAATCACGGTTCATTTAGTGCAAAGTGGTCACAGTGGTATTATACTGAGGCAGTGATTCGAGCTGTGCAGGTGGTGTGGGATTTCAGGCTTCTGTACCTACAGCCCGATGGTAGCTGCCAGAAGATGGCGTGGCCCGGATGATAGGATCTTTGATGACTGATGTTGCCTTCTTGAGACAGTACCTCCTGTGCCGATAGTGGGAGGGACGTGCCCGTGATGTATTGGGCTGAGTCCACTACTCTCTGCAGCGTGTTAGGTTCCTGCCCTTTCGAATTGCCCTACCGCACCACGATTCAACCAATCAGGACACTTTAAACGATATATCTGTCGAAGTTCGTCAAGGTGATGGGCAACAAGCCCAAACTCTTTAACCTCGCAAGTAAAGATTCAGGCGCGCCTTTCTTGTGATTGCATCGACGTGCCGTCAGTATGGTTCATAAACTCAGCTGAGATTGACTCCGAGGAGTTGGTATGCGGCAGAGACTCTCACAAGGTTGAAGATATGCGGACGAGAGCTTGAGTAGCGGCGGCGGGGAGCAAGTTATTAATACAGATTTGATCTTGATGGTCAAAATTGGGCTCTTGCAGTACTGGTGACGCCCAATAGAGGGCGATGCTGAGCGTCTGGTACAACAACAACAACAACAACAGAAGCGGCCAGGTTGACAGTAGCGAAGGGGCTGTAGGATGGTGCACTTGAACCTCTGTCTCTCATACAACACAGATGCAAGCCTTTCGGTCCGACTTGTCCGTGACCTTCCGGCACTGGATCGTGGCAAATTTCTGCAAGCCGCTCCCTGCAAATCCACGCATTACTTCTATTATAATGGTATTAAGCTTTTAAATCCAAATTCTCCGTCTCTGAATGTTACTAATAATATTCTTTTAATTTTTTCCGCAGCTCCGGCGATTTTCCAACCCCTAGAAGTTGACGCAGTGAAACAAGTTGTACTCTTTATTTCCAATTTACCCCGTTCTGACCTTCTTGTCTGCCTGCACTGCACTTTCTCTGTAACTGCTATAGTTTATTCTGCATTCTGTCAGTGTTTTACCTTGTTCTACCTCAATTAACTGTGTAATGATCTAATCTGCATTAATAGTGTGCGAAGACAAAACTTTTCACTGTATCTAGGACGTGTGACAGTAATAAGCCAATTCCAATTCCAATGCCGACTATGGAGCCGGATGAGTTAGGTTCGTCCGCCCATCTTTGGCCCACAGCCCTCTAAACTTCTTCGACCCGTGTAGAGTGCCTACCTTTGAAATGCAGTGAATGTGCCCACTTCAACCACTATTTCTAGCAGCTAGCACCACCCTCTGCGTGAACAAGTTGCCCTCTGATTGTTCTTCATACATATTGTGTTTTTTTCTAAATCTGCGTTTGATCCGGAGTAACACCCTCCTTTCCATTCGTGTCCCGAAGTATAACAATAAACAATCTCGAATCCTAATGTTTCTTTTACCTCTGATCTTAAACTTAAGAGCGCTGGGGAAAAGTACTTCGTGTTTTCACCCCGTCTGTTCCCCCTCGTGATCTGACACAAATGCCTCTATCGGGCCTCTCTGATTGGTTGTTTCGCAGCCTTGTACGGGGGCTCCAAAGCACAAGATTGCAGGAGGCTGCAGAGGGTTGTAGATTCAGCCAGTTCCATTAGGGGCGCAACCCCACCCTCACACCCACCACCATCGAGGACTCAAGATGACGACAGACCCTCATTAAGGACCCTCATTAAGGATCCGGGCGTGCCCTCTTCTCATTACTGCCATCGGGGGCGGCGGGGAGGTACAGGAGCCTGAACACCCACTCTCAATGATTAAGAACAGCTTCTTCCCCTCTGCTATCAGATTTCTGATCGGTCCATGAACGATGAGCAGTGCCCCGTTATCCCCCCTTTCGCGCTAAGTATTTATTTTTAAGATTGTTTTACCGTAACTTAGTAGTTATTTATGCTTTGCATTGTTCTGCTGCCACAAATCAACATGACATCTGTGAGTAATAATAAACCTGATTTGAATTCTGATTTTGATTAATGACATCTTTCTTACATCCTCATCAGCGACTTATGAGGGGTGATCGATAAGTTCGTGGCCTAAGGTAGAAGGAGTCAATTTTAGAAAACCTAGCACATTAATTTTTCCTACATTTACTCACTTAATCCAGCGGCCGTGGAGCATACGGATCCCTTTTTTGGAGAAGTCGGCATCTTGGATCTCCAGAAGTGGTCCGCAGCATGGGGTGATTGATAAATTCGTGGCCGAGGGTGGAAGGAGATGTTATTAACTGCATTTTCACTCAGAGTTGAACTGTGAACTGCATGCGCACGTAACGAGAGCTGGATAACTCATCTCCTTCTATCTTAGGCCATGAGCATATCAATTACCCCTCGTATATCGTGAGATCCCAACAACACACAGAGTCCCGGAGGAACTCTGCAGGCCAGACAGCATCTATAGGAGAGAGTACAGGACAATTGTGGGACCGTGATATCGCAACTCCGGTTTCACGGTGCCCTGACTGACTTCGACTCACATTTCCTTCTGGACCAGGTCCCCACGGGAAGCCACGGATCCCAGCGATGTTCCCTCTGCTACTGTACATCCCAGTAACAACCCCCCCCCCCCACCCGACCCGTAAGATGAAGTTCAAATTCAAGTTTTTTAGGCACTGTCGCAGATAATCAGGGGATAAATGACATGAAAAACGACCTTTTCTGGCGTAGTGACAGTTCATTACAGACATAACAAACATTGGTTAAAAGGCCTAATACTGTTTTGATCGCCCCGTTACAGGAAGTGCATTACTAAACTAGAAAGAGTGCACAAAATATTTTACAGGATGTCGTCTGGACTCGGGAACCTTGTCTTGCATACTGTTCATACAATGCTATCATTACACACACAAAACTCTGGAAGGAATCAACAAGTCAAACGGCATCTATGGAGGGGAATAAAGAGTGGACATCTAATTATACAGTTCATTAAGGCAGACCAAGATAAAACAATGAAGAATAAAGTTTAACAGCTACAGAGAAAGTGCAGTGCAGGTAAACAATAAGATGTAAAGTAGACTGAGATCAAGAGACCATCTTATTGTGCGAGGGAACTATTCAATGGTCTAATAAAAGTGGGGTAAAAGCTGTCCTTGGTACAAGCTTTCAGGCTTTTCTAAAAGGTAAAATAATAACAATGAAAACAGAACAAGACAAAATAACAGAATAGAGCATACATTACAGGCCCTTCGGCCCACAATGTTGTGCTGACCATGTAATCTACAATAATAACAGAACAAGGTAAAATCATAACAGAATGCAGAATAAGTGCAACAAATACAGAGGAAGTGCAGTGCAGGTAAACAATAAGGTGCGAGATCATATCAAGGTGGATTGTGAGGTCATGAATCCAATGTAAAAAAAGGTCCATTCAAGAGTCTGATAGCAGTGGTTCAGAAGCTCTCCTTGAGCCTGGAGTACGTGCTTTCGGGCTTTTGATGGGAGATGAGAGAATGGCAGACATGGGTGGAGTCTTTGATTATGCTAGCAACATGTCCACTCAGGGGAGGTTGGTTCCCAGGGTTAAGACTTTATTCTCTGGAATGTAGGAGATTGAGGGGTGTTCTGATAGCAGCACATAAGATCATGAGGGGTACACGCAGGGCGAAATCATACAGCGCATTTCTCTTTGTCAATTTGCCATTCCTATCTGCACCACTATTACAATCTGGACGACACTGGTTTGCTGTTTTACATTCATTCCTGCATTTATCATTGTATTTTATTATTACCACGTTCTCAGTTTCCTCAACGAGCTTCACATAAAAAGGATTTTGTACTCTGGTGTAATCAAATTTGAGTTTATTGTCAGATGCAGAAGTCCATGTATGCACAGGTGCAATGAAATACTAACTTGCTGCAGCATCACAGGCACAGAGACGCACCATTCATAATGAAAAAGACATTTACATTTACAAATACGATAATAGTATTCATTTCAAGAGGACTAGAATATAAAAGCAAGGTTGCAATGTTGAGATTTTACAAATCGCCGGTGAAATCTCACTTCAGTATTGTGAGCAGTTGTGAGCCCCTTATCTGAGACAGGATGTGCTGACACTGGAGAGGGTATAAAGGAAATTTATGAAAGCAAGTTCTGGATTGAACGGCTTATCATATGAAGAACATTTGATAGCTCTGTGCCTATATTCACGAGAATTCAGAAGAATAAATCCAAACCTATCGAATGGTGAAAGGCTTTGATGGAGTGGCTGTGGACAGAATGTTTCCTGTGGTGGGAGAATCGAGACCAGAGGACACAGCCTCAGAACAGAAGAATGTCCTTTTAGAATGGAGATGAGGAGGAATTTCTTTAGCCAGAGAGTGGTCAATATGAGGAATTCTTTGCCACAGGCAAGTGTGAAGGCTGAGCCTTTATGTATATTTGAGGCAGAGGTTGACAGTTTCTTGACTGGTCAGGGAATGAAGGGATACAGGGATAAATTAGGAGATTAGGGCTGAGAGCAAAAGTGGACCAGCCATGAAGAACTGGTGGACCAGACTTGATGGGCCAAATGGCCTAATTTTGCTCCTATATCTTATGGTCTTATGGTCTAGCACTGTAACAGGTTCTTCGGTCCATCTAGCTGATTATAGTTTCTTGTGGAAGGTTGGAGATACGTCTCTACCAAAGGAGGTGTTAGACGCTTCTTCTCTCTGATTGCCTGGAGGTAACCCTTGGGCACGATGTAGCACCTACTTAGCCACTCCGCCCCAATCAGAGTGACATGAAGCCATGGGAGCAGGTGGTGGATGGTCATATGAGCAGCTGGGTCAGATCACAAGTCCTGGTTATGTGACCACTGACGCCAGGCAATCTCTGAAGAGTATTGATAATGGCTGGAGTCACCTGTCTTGTAAAGACAGTGCCCAGAAATAGGCAATGGCAAACAACTGCTGTATAAAATCTTTCCAAGAGTAATTGTGGTCGTATGACACAGCACAGTACGACCTGCACACAAACCGACTCTTCAGCCATTTAGTCGATTATTCTGCCTAGTCCTATCAACCTGAACCTGTACCATAGTCCTATATACCTCTCCTATCCGTGAACTTATCCAAACTTCCCTTAAATGTTGAAATCGAGCTCCTCCACTTCCACAGGCAGGTCCTTCACTCTTACCCCACCCTCTCGGTGAAGAATTTATCCCTCATGTTCCCTTTAAACTTTTCACCTTTTACCTCTAGTTCTAGTCTCACCCAGCCTCAGTGGAAAAAAATATGTTCTTGCATTTAATCTGTCTGTACCCCCCATGATTTTAAATACCTCTATAAAGTCTCCTCTCATTTTCTACACCTCAGAGACTAAAGTTCTAACCTATTTAAACTTCCCCTATAACTCAGGCTCTCAAGGCCCGGCAACATTTTTGTCAAATTCACAATGTTGCCTCTGGCAAACACCTCAGATATAATAAAATAAAATAAATCAGAATCATGTTTATAACATATCATGAAATTTGTTGCCTTGTGGCCACAGTCCAATTCTCCATGCCCTCTACACTCAACCCTACCCTTTCGGCAACTAAAACTCGAACGAATGCCAGGATCACGCTCTCTGCGAAGGGCCTTGCCGAGAGGCTGACTGTGTTCCTCCCCCTCTCCATCCACAGATGCATTTGAAATGCCGACTCCTGCAGCTGTCTGCACACGGCTCCAGCGTCTGCTCTGCTTCTCTCTCTTTCTCTCGTGCCTTCACGCTGGAAGTACTCAGCAAGCTGGAGAGAGAGGGAGAGAGTGGAGGGAGGGAGGGAGCGAGGGAGAAAGGGGGAGAGAGAGAGAGATATATAATTATCCACATAGAACACTAGTTTTCAGAAGGAGAACTGAGCGAGAGAGACAAGAAGTAAGAGAGGACTCCCTCATGTCATGGAGTCATAGAAAAGTAGCAGGGGTATGGAGGGCAGCTCATCTAGTTCATGCCATACTATTTAAGCTGCCCAGTCCCATCCACCTGCAAACAGCACATTGCCCTCCATACCCCTGCTATCATAGAATATAGCACATAGAACATCGAAATTTACAGCATATTACAGGGCCTTCAGCCCACAATGTCGTGTTGACCATGTAACCTACTTGAGAAACTGCCTAGAATTTCCCTAGCACATAGCCCTCTATTTTTCTAAGTTCCACGTACCTGTCTTAGAGGCTCTTAAAAGACTCTGTTGTATCCTCTTTCATGACTGCTGGCAGCCCACTCCACACATCCACTTTGTGTGAAAAACTTACCCCTGACATCCCCTCAGTACCTGTTTCCAAGCACCTTAAAACTATGCCCCCTCGTGTTAGCCATTTCAGTCCTGGGAAAATAGCCTCTGGCTATCCACACGATCAATGCTCCACATCATCTCATACTCATTCTCATACACATCATCTCATCCTCTGTCACTCCAAGGAGAAAGGGCCAAGTACACTCAACCTATTCTCATAAAGTATGCCCTCCAATCCAGGCAACATCCTCATAAATCTCCTCTGCACTCTCTCTCTCTGTAGTATCCACATCCTTCCTGTAGTGAGGTGATCAGAACTAAACACAGTATTCCAAGTGGGGTCTAACTATGGTCTTATACAGCTCTAACATTACCACATGGTTCTTGAACTCAATCCCATAGTTGATGAAGTCCATTATACCATATGCCTTCTTAACAACAAAAACAAGATATTAGCATTCATATTATATTCTCTCTTCAAATTTGACCTACCAAAATGAACCACTTTGCACTTATCTGGGTCGAAGCCCAGTTCTGCATCCTATCGATGTCCATCTGTAACCTCTGATGACCCTCCGCACTATCCACAACACCCCCAACCTTTGAGTCATCAGCAAACCTACTAACCCACCCTTCTATTTCTTAATCCAGGTCATTTATAAAAATCACAAAGAGGAGGAGTCCCAGAACAGATCCATGCAGACCTCCATGCAGAATACAAACCTCTACAACCACCCTTTTCCTTCTGTGGGCAAGCCAATTCTGGATCCACAAAGTAAGGTCTCCTTGGATCCCATGCCTCCTTACTTTCTGAAGGAGCCTTGCATGGGGAACCTTATCAAATGCCCTACTGAAATCCATATACACTACATCCACTGCTCTACTTTCATCAAAGTGTTTTGTTACATCCTCAAAGAATTCAATCAGGCTCATCAGGCAGGACCTGCCCTTGACAAAGCCATGCTGACTATCCCTAATCAGATTATGTCTCTCCAAATACTCATAAATTCTACCTCTCAGGATCTTCTCCAAAAACTTGTTCACCACTGAAGTCAGACTCACTGGTCTATAATTTTCTGGGTTATTTCTGCTCACTTTCTTGAACAAGGGAACAACATTTGCAACCCTTCAATCTTCTGGTACTTCTCCTGTCCCTATTGATGATGCAAATATAATGACAAGAAGCTCAGTAATCCTCTCCCTTGCTTCTCATAGTAGCCTGGGGTATAACTCCCAGTGACTTATCTAAGTTAATGCTTTTCAAAAGCTCCAGCACTTCCTCTTTCTTAATGTACATATGCTTGAGCATTTTAGTCAGCTGTAAGTCATCCCCACAATTGCCAAGGTCTTTTTCCCTGGTGAATACTGAAGCAAGGTATTCATTAAGTACCTCTGTTACCTCCTCCAGTTCCATACACTCTTTTCCAATATCACATCTGATTGGTCACATGGCTCATCCCCTTGCTCTTCACATATTTGTAGAATGCCTTGGAATTTTCCTTAATCCTGCTCACAGCCTTCTCACAGCCCCTTCTGGCTCACCTAATTTCACTCTTAAGATCCTTCCTAGCAACCTTGTAATTTTTTAGAGTTCTAACAGTACCTAGTTGTTTGAGTCTTTTGTAAGCTTTTCTTTCCTTCTTAACTCGATTTTCTACATACTTTCTACAACATGGTTCTTTAACTCTTCCGTCCTTTCTCTGCATCAATGGAATATCCCTATGCAGAACTCCATGCAAATGTTCCCTGAACATTTGCCACATTTCTGCAGTGCATTTCCCTGAGAACATCTGCTCCCAGTTTATGCTTTCAAGTTCCTGCCTAATAGCATCATATTTCCCCTACCCCAAATAAATGTTTTCCCAAATTATCTGCTTCTATCCCTCTCCAGTGCTATGGCAAAGGAGTTGTGGTCACTACCTTCAAAATGCTCTCCCACCAAGAGATCTGACACTGGACCAGGTCCATTTCCCAATACCAAATCAAGTACACCCTCTCCTCTAGTTGGCATATCTACATATTGCATCAGGAAATCTTTCTGAACACATCTAACAAACTCCACCTTATCTAAAACCCTTGCGCTAAGGAGATGCCAGTCAATATTAGGAAAGTTAAAATCTCCCATCACAATGACCCTCCACAATCTGCCTCCCTATCTACTTCTTGATATCCCTGTTGCTATTGGGGGGGGGGGGGTTTGAAAAAAAAAAACGCTTTCCCGTTTCTGACCTCCACTCACACTGACTCAGTAAACCATCCCTCCATGACCTTCTTCTTTTCTGCAGCCACGACACCATGCCATGCCCCCACCTATTTTGCCTTCCTCTCTGTTGTTTTTGAAAGATCTAAAGCCTGGCACACTCAGCAGCTATTCCTGCCCCTGAGACATCCAAGTCTCTGTAAATGGCCACAATGTCACAGTTCCACATATTGATCCACACTCTAAGTTCATCCACCTTGTTAATGAAACTTCTTACATTAAAACAGATGCATCTCAAGCCATCAGGCGGAGTGCATCTTTGCTGTAACAGCTGCCTACAACCTTCCCATCCTCTGCTTCTTCACTTCAGTTCCCAACCCCCTGCCAATCTAGTTTAAACCTTCCCCAAAAGCATTAGCAAATCTCCCCACCAGGATATTGGTCCCTCTCAGATTCAAGTGCAACCTGTCCTTTTTGTACAGGTCACACCTGCCCCAGAAGAGGTCCCAATGATCCAAAAATCTGAATCCCTGCCTCTGCTCCAATCCTTCAGCCATGCATTTATCCTCCACCTCATTCTATTCCAATACTCACTGTCACGTGGCACAGGCAGCAATATGAGATTACTACTTTTGAGTTCCTGTTTCTCATCTTCCTTCTTAATTCCCTGTATTCTGCCTTCAGGACATACACTCTTTTTTTTTTAACATGTTTCACTGGTACCAATATGCACCACGACCTTTGGCTGGTCAGCCTCCCATTTCAGGATATTGTAGACGCGCTCAGAAACATCGTGAACCCTGGCACCTGGGAGGCAAACTACCATCCTTGTTTTTTTCCTGTCACGCCCACAGAATCACCTATCTCTCTGCCTCACTATAGAGTCCCCTTTTACTGTTGGCATCCTCTTCTGTTCCCTCCCCTTCTGAGCCACAGGGCCAGACTCTGTTCCAGAGGCACAGCCACTGTTGATTCCCCCAGGTTGGTCATCCCCACCAACAGCACTCAAAGTGGACTACTTCTCGTTAAGGGGCACAGCCACAGGTGAGCTCTCCACTACCTGATGCCCTCCCCTCTCCTGATGGTCACCCACTTATCTGTCTCCTGTGGCTCCGGGGTGACTACCTGCCTGTAGATCCTGTCAATCACCTCCTCACTCTCCCGAACAAGCCAAAGGTCATCGAGTTGCAGCTTCAGTTCCTAATGAGGTCTCTAAGGAGCTGCAGTTCGATGAACCTGGTGCAGATGTGGCCATCAGGGAGGCTGGAAGTCTCCCGGAAATCCCACATCTGACACCCAGAATAGAACACTGGCCTCGCAGTCATACCCACTATTCTAATGTGCCAAGCCCTGTGAAATGGTCAATTTCCTAAACTTTTCTTTCCGACCTTTGTGAAGCTCTCTCTCTTTGAGTTGATAGGTATCCATGCACCTATCCAAATTTAAACATTGAATTCACATGTGCCATTTGCACTGGCAGCTCATTCCACATTCTCACAAACCTCTGACCTGAAGAAGTTTTCCTTCATGTTCCCTTTAAACATTTCACTCTTAACCCAAGACTTCTAGTTGTAGTCTCACCCAATCTCAGTGGAAAAAGCCTATCTATACCCCTCATAATTTTGTATACTTCTATCAAATCTCTCCTCAATCTTCTACATCCCAAAGAATGAAGTCCTAACCTATTTAATCTTTCCTTATAACTCAGCCACATGGTTGTATTTATTCTCTGCACTCTTTCACCTATTTTATATCTTTCCTGCAGGTAGGCGAACACAATTCTCCAAATTAGGCCTCACCAATGTCTCATACAACTTCAACATAACATCTCAACTCCTGCACTCAGTACTTCGATTCATGAAGGGCAATGTGTGAATGGTTTTCTTAACGATTCTATCTACCAGTGCCACCACTTTCAATGAATAATGGGATCACAAACAAGAGAAAATCTGGAGATGCTGGAAATATGAGCAACACACCCAAAATGTTGACTGTACTTTTTTCCTTAGATACTGCTTGGCCTACAGAGTTTCTCCAGTATTTTGTGTGAGTTGCAGTGAAAAACGGACCTGTATTCCCAGCTCATTTTGTTTTACTGGAGTCTTCAGTGATCTATCGTTCACTGTGTAAGACCTACCTTGATTGGTCTGACCGAAGTGCAATTCCTCGCATGGATCTGTACTAAATTTCATCTACCATTTTCCAGCTGGTCGAGATCCCGCTGCAACCTCAAACAGTCTTCCTCGCTGTGCACTACCCCAGTCCCAGTGTCATTCACAAATTTGTGAATCCAGTTAACCACATTATCATGCAGATTGTTGATATAGATGACAGACAATAACAGATCCAGCATCAATTCCTGCGGTCACAGGCCTCCAGTCAGAGAGGCCGATGTCGGTGCATCTCAGAGTACCTGTGCTATTGCAGATTCAATGAATAGTTTCGTAGATAGGTGTGTGTGTGAGGTGTGTGTGTGTGTGTGTGTGTGATGTGTGTGTGTGTGTGTGTGTGTGTGTGTGTGTGTGTGTGTGTGTGTGTGTGTGTGTGAGGTGTGTGTGCATGTGTGTGTGTGTGTGTGTGCATGTGTGTGAGGTGTGTGTGCATGTGTGTGTGTGTGTGTGTGTGTGTGTGTGTGTGTGTGTGTGTGTGTGTGTGTGTGTGTGTGTGTGTGTGTGTGTGTGCACTTTCTCCCTGTGACCCCATGGGTTTCCTCTAGGAGGTTCCTTTCACATCTCGGAAAAGATGAGTGGTGTTGGTGGGTTAAAGTGCCAATGTGAAAGGTGAATTGCCTTCTTAGTGTGTGGGTGAGGGGTAGAATCTGAGGGGAGTTGGTGGGATTTTGGAGGGTTGGGGATGAATGAAACAAAACAAGTGGGGTTAGTGAGATGGGGGGTTGTGGGTTAGCAGAAATCTAGCGGGTCAAACGATCTGATTACACAAATGTTTTCTTATCACTCTCTTGTGTCTCCTGGAGTTTAATTACCTGACCATTAGGAACACAGATCATGCATCAAATCTGGTCCTTGCAGTACAAACTTCTCGTTCAAACTCTTCTAAACATGTATTGAACACTTCTAGAGCAATGCACAGTACGGGAACAGATGACAACATCAACCTCTCCACATACACACCCACAAACACACTCTAACACACACATAGACCATCACTGGGGGATGGGTGTCTCTTATTCTCTCTCTCTCTCTCTCTCTCCCTCTCTCTCTCTCACACACACACACACACACACACACACACCCACAAGCACACTCTAACACATACATAGACCATCACTGGGGGATGGGTGTCTCTTATTCTCTCTCTCTCTTTCCCTCCCTCTCTCTCTGCCCCCCCTCTCTCTCACCCCCCCTCTCTCTCTCCCCCCTCTCTCTCTCTCTCTCTCTCTCTCTCACACACACACACACACACACCAGATGCTGGGGATCAAGGTACATGAGAGGTTTGGACCTGGAGTCGAAAGTTGGCTGATCAGCTAATATCCAGCTGGATGTAGAACAGGTCAGAAAGCTGGAGGACCTCCTCTCCTATCTCATATTGAATCGGCTGCTGTAAGTTACGCCCTTGGTTGTGCAGGTGTGTGTGGGAGAATTAGAGAGGAAGAGTTAAAAGTTAAGGGAGAGGGTATTACTTCAGGATTGGGGAGATGGTAGAATATGAAACTATGATCATATAGTAATAGAGCAGGGGAAGCGGCCATTCGGCCCAACTGGTCTATGCAGTGTAAGTTGCCTGCAGTGGCTCGTCCCATTTGCCTGCATATGTCCCAATTCCCTCTTAACCCTTTCTATCCATGTGCTTGCCCAGTTGCCTTTAAACATTGTTATTGTGCCTGCCTCAAACACTTCCTCAGGCAGCTCTTTCCATATGGCCACCGTTCTCTGTGCGGAAAAAGTTGCCACTTAGATTCCCTTTGAAGCTTTCCCTCTCATTTTAAACCAGCTCCCTGGAGTCCTTATCTACACCCCCTATGGTTTTATAAACCTCTATAAGGGTACTCCTCAGCCTCTTCACTCCAGGGTAAACAGTACCAGTCTACCCAGCCTCTCCTTATAACTCAGGTCCGTCACCCCCTCCATCCCGGGGACGTCCTCACATATCTTTCCTGCACCCTCTCCAGCTTAATGACATCCTTCCTATAGCTGGGTGACCAGACCAGGAAGCTTTACTCCAAGTGAGGTCTCACCGATATCTTGTGCAGCTGTCATGTTGTATGCCAACTCCTGAACTCAGAGCGATAACTTTAATTAAAATCGCTTACAACGGTAGCCATACCTCCACAGAAGATGGGAAAGGTAGAATATTCGCAGGGTGTGGGGTGGTGGGTGGGAGGAGTCTCATTTGAAGCTTTACCGAGGAAATGACAATTGTAGACGATTATTATTTATTATAACTTCGAGTAATTGTACGTTTTTGCACAGTAACGCTGCCGTAACACAGGATATTTCACAACAACTGTCGGTGATAAATCTGATTCTGATTCCAGAAACTTATTCGTTTAGTGTGTGTGTGTGTGTGTGTGTGTGTGTGTGTGTGTATGTGTGTGTGTGTGTGTGTGTGTGTGTGTGTGTGTGTGTGTGTGTGTGTGTGTGTGTGTGTGTATATAGTGGGGGGGGGGTGTCCGTTCCTTTGCCTTTCATTGTTTACCCACCCTCTCTCACTCGGGGGTTCTCTGTCCCTCCCCACCCCCCGCCGCCTACTACAGCTATCCCGCGGATTTAACCCATTTTAAGCTCCAGAGACCGAGGCGAGAAGGTGGTTAATCAGAGGCTGCACAGCCTCTGACCCGTAGCCGACCCTCCCCCGCCCACTTCCCCCACCTTCCGCTCTTCCTGATGCGTGTGTGTGTGTTTTTCCAACAGGAATGTGTCATGGAAAGTCCGGCAGACTTTGTCACGACCCAAGACAGTCACGCCCCTTTGGGAGATATGGAGACGGTGCGGAGCTGGTTATAACTCCCCGGGACATAGCGAGTGCAGAGCAGAGCAGTCGGATACAGACCCAACGTAAAGCCGGTAAGTACCAGAGTGTTCGTGACGTTATGTGCCAGTCTCTCTGACTACTGTCCCGCTCGGCGCGTTTTCCACCGCAAGCCTCTGTTTCCCCGCGCCCCCTTTACCCCTTCCC
>NC_082706.1:42805651-42921499 GCF_030144855.1 Hypanus sabinus | reverse complement strand
GAGAGTTTAAGAAAATTATCTCACGATCGTGATACTTGATACAAACTATCAATGTATAGCCAGATTTCGGGCGTCTTGTTCAGATTGGTTTAGTATTGTCACATGACCCGAGGAAGGATGAAAAACTTTGTTCTGCATGTCACCCATACAGATTATTTCATCACATCAATGCAGGAAGGTATCTGATGCTCTGTATCTGTGATGCTGCCGCAACTGTACACACACGGACTTGCGCATCTGCCAATAAACGCCACTTTGTCTACACCAGGCCACAAACTGAAGTTGCTCACAGAGCAAATTCGGCAATAATAAATACAGGAAAGAGTGTAACAAAAGCAGGGGAGTGCAAAGACCGCAGCGCAGTCTGTGGTAGAGCAAACGGAAATGCTGAAGCTACAACAACGGAATCACCGAGGGAATTGGAGTTAAATCCGAGAACGTGGTCCGTCTAGTGGAAGGGGCTGTGCAAGAAGAGATTGGGTCCAGGAATCCGAGGGTTGAAGCTGCCATTGAGGCTGGTGGCATGTGCTGTTCAGGCGCATGTACAGCATCTTCTGTCCAGTGGGAAATGGTGAGAAGACAGAATGCCTGGGATGGTCTTTGACTATGCTGGCTGGAATTCCTGGAGGGTTAGTCACTTGGTAGGTTTTAGGGGATGGAGAGAAGCGGGAGAAGAAAGTGAAAATGGTATTGGGATAAAGGAGAGTGTACGATGGGATTGTGCAGAGGGAGCTTCACCCCGTGTCTAACCATGGGAGTGCGTGTACAGATGGTGTGAAGGGTTTCGGCCCGAAACGTCATCACTACCTCCTCCATAGATGCTGTCTGGCCTGCTGAGTTCTGCCAGCATTTTGTGTTTTTATTTATTTCCAGCATCTGCAGATTCACTCGTGGTGTGAAGGGAAGTCACTCTGTGCCTGACCCTGGGAGTGTGATATGTGATGGTGTGGAGGGAGTATCACTCCGTGGCTGAGTGCGTGATGGGATGGTGTCGAACGACAGATGTAATCGGGACCGATTATTAGCTCAGAATCAGAATCGGAATCAGATTTACTATCACTGGCATGTGCCGTGAAATTTGTTAACTTAGCAGCAGCAGTTCAATGCAATACATAATATATGTAGAAAAAGATAATAATAAAAAAATAGGTAGTAAATAAATTATAGTATACATATATTGAATGGATTAAATTGTGGGAAAACAGAAATAATATATATTAAAAAAGCAAGGTAGTGTTCACGGGTTCAATATCCATTTAGGAATCGGATGCAGAGGGGAAGAAGCTGTTCCTGAATCGCTGAGTGTGTGCCTTCAGGTTTCTGTACATTCTCCCTGATGGTAATAGTGAGAAAAGGGCATGCCCTGGGTGCTGGGGGTCCTTAAGGATGGATGTTGCCTTCTGAGACACGGCTCCCTGAAGATGTCCTGGGTACTTTGTTGGTGTAATCGTTTGTTTCGTCCAACAGCACCACTCCTAAACAACAGACGTTTCATTAACCCACAGGGAAGTGCGAGGCAGTTCGCTGATCGAAGGGTCTCTGTGCCGAGGAAGAACGGGAGCAGAATATCGATCACGCCTTTAAAAATCTCGAAAGAAATCCTTTCTCGGTCCAGGGATGGCCACCTTTCCACATCACGGACTTCTCTGTGACGACTCGATGCAGCAGGTTCCAGCCGAGCTGGACCTGGCCTCTTACGGTAAGCTCAGGGAGGTGGCGATGGGATATGGTGTGGGGTAGGGGAAGGTGCGTCAATCAAAGACTCAGGGAGTTTGTTCCAGGACGGGAATTCGCGGGATCCACTTCCTCTAACCACATATGGGGTATGGGGTTAGGCTGACTTGAGAGGCTATTGCTGGACAGGGAGAGCCGAGTCGCGATATTCTCCCATGGAGAACAGATCTCTACATCGTCTCATAAAGAGCCGATGCCCCGTATCCTTCCATAGGTAGCATATCTGCATATCGTTCCACGGAGCATATCTTCCTCTAGAATGCGTATCCCTTATATTCTCCCATAGAGCTCATATCCATATCCTCCCATTGAAAACATATCCCCATATCCTCCCATAGAGGGTATATTTCCCACAACATACCTTAGAGAGCAAATCCCTGAAATCTTCCCCTGGAGAGCATATCCCCCATTTATTGAGAGAAAATGCCAATATCTCCCCGAAGAGCATGTTCTGATATACTCCTGTGAGAGCATATCTGCATTTCCTCATGCAAGAAATTCCTCCAAATCCTCCAGCAGAGAGAAAATCTGCGCATCCTCACATTGATCTTACCTGCCTTTATAGCATTCCATAGAGCCATATATAGCCATATCCTCCCGCAGCATATACACACCTCTGACAGAGGCCATATCATCTGCATCCTCACACAAAACATATCCTTATCGTCCCATGAAGGGGATGTGCTCCCTCGCCCTGAACTGGTTTGTACACTATATATTTGAGGGCTGTTATAGCTTGTGATTGCAAATGATTAAAATGAAAATATCATCTTTGGCTCTGCTCATTTATCTCTCTCTCTCTCTCCCCCCCTCCCATTCTCTCCCACGGTCTCTCCCCCTCTCCATCTCTCGTTGGATTGGTATATAGTCGGCACAACGTTGTGGGGCAAAGGGTTTATATTAAGTTCTATGTTCTGTAACCGCCCCTTTCTCCCTGCTATCCTTTCTGACGATGCTTTTGCATGCCCTGCTCTCTCCAGCAAACCCCTGCCCAGATCGTCATCACACCCTTCCTGAATCTCGCCCATTACCTCGCCCCTCCTCTACTTATCTTTCTCTCGTGGTCCACTCTCCTCTTCAGTCAGATTCTTTCTTTTCTACTTATCACTATCAAGCTTCTGAATTCATCCTACCTCCCCTAACCACCTGGATTTACCTATCACCTTCCAGCTTGTACTCCTTCCCCTTCCACACCTTCTTATTTTGGTTCCTTTCCTCTTCCTTTCCACCCCCGATGAAGGGGGTTCGGTCACAATCGTTGACACCTTATTCACTTCCATAGATGCTTCCTGACCTGCTGAGTTCTATCAACATTTTGTGTGCATTACCTCTCACTTCCCCTTTACTCGCCTTTCTTTTGCTTTGTCCCTCCCCTGAATCCATTTTCTGTGGATCCCTGACTCACCACAACAAAGCTCACTTCCTATTCTGAAAATGTTTCTGAGGGGTCTTTTAACATACCATTTAGCCCCAGACCAATTCCTAGCCCAGTGAGCAAAGGACCTCTTAATAATTCTTCCCTGATCCCCCACTCGTAATATCCCTCTAAATATCTTCATCTCGTTCTGTCTCCCTGTTCACTCCTCTCTGCAGACAATAGTTTCTATCCCTTTCCTCTTCCCTCACTCCGAACCTCCCCAATGTTCCTCTCCCATTTCGCCGTTCTTCTTCCCCACTCAATTCCTACCTTCCCTCCTCTCTCTTGCTCTGCCTCTCCCCTTCTCCCTCATATTCCCTTTCTCCATCACACCTAAAAGCCCCCATTTCATCTCCCTTCCCTCCCCATCTCCACCTTATCACTCGTGCTCCCTGTTCCCCCTTCCATCTCCCTCTCCCTCTCCCTTATTGCATCCCCTGCCTGCTGTATCTCTTTCCGTCCTCTCTCTCCTCTCTCCCACCTCTCTAATCTCTCCTATATTTCCTCTCTATTCCCATCTCCTTCTTTCTGTCTCTCTCCGTCCCTCCAGACGTCCCTCTTACATTCCCTCTCCCTCTCTCAATTTCCGTACTCTGTTTTTCCCCTTTTCCACATCTTGCCACATGCTGTCTCTATCCCTTACACTATCTAACAGCCTCTCTTCCCTCTTTCTGACAGTCAATCTCTGTCCTTCTCCCTATCTCCCTCACTCCCCCTTTCTTACCTCTCACTCCCTGTCTTCCACTTCTCTCCCTCTTTCTCCCATTTCTGTATCTCCCAGCCCTCTCTTATCTCCTCAACACTTCTCTCTCTCCCTGTCTTCATCTCCCTTCTCTCTCCCTCCTGTCTCCAGCTTTTCTCTTTCCCTCTCTTCCTCTCCATTCTGTCTGTCCATCTCCCTATCTCCCCCATCGCATCCATCACTGTCTATTCCTCTCCTTACCTGCATTCTCCTCTCTCTTCGCCCTGACTCCCCACTTTCTCTCACAGACACCCCATCGTCCCCACCTTTAACCCTCTTCACCCCCACACGACCAAATCTACATTCAGCACCAGCTCAGCCACTCCCCCCCGCTCTCCAGCCCTTCCACCTCCCAACCCACTGCTCTCTCTGCAAACCCGACAGCACACCCCCACACACACACTTTACAAACTGCAACAAACATCCAGAAATTGGCCTAAAGTGCTAAGTGTTTCCAAAATTTTCAGATTACATCTCAAACTTCTGGCATGGTTACCTCTGATGGTCGTTTACTTGCAGTTCAGAATGGACCTGTTTATCACGCATTGTTTTACAGGCAGTGGGCTTCCGGTTAGGAGTTACTGGCAAATTGATTTACATTCAGTGTGTCCTTGCTGCACGAGGGACTTCCTCCTGTTACTCAGAGATAAGGTTGGTTGGAATTCGGGAGGAGAGAGCAAGCAATGTGGGCGGAAGTCTCCTGGATCCCGGAGATAGTTCAGACGGGAATATCAAGTCCACAGAGCCTTGACCACGTCAGCTGAAGGAGTTTGACGAACAAGCATATTAAAAATGCATGTCGGATTACAACAGGGCGAGAGAGGACATTGGGAGAGGAAGGAGGGGGAATAGGGGGAGATAGGGAAAGGGTCAGAGCATGGAGATCGTGAGAGAAGGAGTGAAGGGGAAGGGGGAGAGAAAATGAGAGACAAAGTGATGGGAGAGGGATGAGCTTAAGAGACTGGAGAGGGAGAGAAAAGAAGGGGATATATATGAAGAGAGACAGAGGGAAAGAGTATGATCAGTCAGGGAAGAGGGCGAGTGTAGATCGGGAGAAGGAAAAGAGAGGGGAAGAAGTTGGTAGGGGAACGGGGGAAGGAAGAATGGCAGAGGGATAGAAGATGAGCATATAGTAAGAAGGAACGGGACAGTACACAGTTAGAACAAGACCCTTCGCAGTGTTGATGAACAGAGGGATCTTGGTGTCCAAACACATACAGTGCCTTTCTTAAAGTGACTGCACAGGCTGATAGGGTGGTTAAGGAGGCACATGACGTGCCTGCCTTTATTAGTTGAGGCGCTGAGTTTAAAACTTAGGAAGTTATATCGCAGCTTTGCAAATCTCTAGTCAGGCAGATTTGGAGTTATAGGAAGGATGCCGAGGCTTTGGAGAGGGCGCAGGACAGGTTTGCCAGGATGCCGCCTGGTTTAGAGGGCATGTGCGACAAGAGGTCGGACAAACCTGGGATGTTTTCTCTGGAACGGCAGAGGTTGCTGCGCTGGCAGAAATGGTGGTTGAGCTGGACAGATTAGCAACATTTAAAAGCCATCTAGGTGAGAACAAGGGATATGATAGGAGAGAGCTAACATGCCAAGCACGGGCAGGTGAGAATAGCTCGCTGGGTAACACAATCGGCAGGGACGAGTTGGATCGCAGAGCTTGTTTCCCTGTTGTAACCCTCTATGGGTCAGGATGCAGGGAGCCGGGTTGATCCAATGAGTGACTGTAGAGAGTCTCGGGAGACTGGGTCTGCTGTCCTGGAGTGGGGGGACCAGATAGAGGGTACAGGATTATGAGGGGAATTAGAGAAGGTGGATCCATCTCTCTACAGAACTAGGGGGTAGGGGGTAGGTTTACAGCAACAGACAGGAGGTCTAGGTGAGAAGGGGAGTGAGAGAGATGAGGGGCAATGAAAGATAGGAAGCGCAGAGAGAGTGACAGAAGGGAAGAGGGAGGGAGAGTGGGAAGAAGGAAAGAGGGACGGCAACGAGAGTAGGATAGGGAAATAAGAGTGGAGATATAAAGGGAAGAAGGGAGAATAGAGGAAAAGGGGAGGGGGCGAGAGGGAGGCGAATTAAGAGGGGAGAGAGAGAGCAAAGCGAGAAGTGAGAGTTTAGAGGAGAGAAAGAGAGGGTAAGGTAGTAGAGCGGAATGGGAGAAATAATGTCAGAGGGAAGCGAGGGGGAGAGAGTGGACGAGCGTTAAGGAGAGGACAGAAGAAGTTAAGAGAGGGAATAAATTGAATTTCTTTAGCCTCTTAAAGAAGTAGAAGCGTTGGTGACCTTTCTTGGCCAAGGTGTCTACATGGTTGGATCAGGAATGGATGTTGGTGATGTTCACACCTAGAAGCTTAAAGCTCTCAAACCTCTCGACCTCGACATCGCTCATGTGAACGGTCGAAATGCCTACTTCCTGAAGTCAATGGCCAGCTATGTTGTTTTTCTGACATTGAAGGGAAGGCTGTTGTCATACTACCGTATTACTCGGCTCTCCCCCTTCTTCCTGTGCGGCTCTGCACAATTGTGTTGTCCCTCTACTGACACCTATTGGTCACACTTTCCAGATTCGGAGATTGAAACGCCATTTCTGATTCCCGGTTTCACCGACCTCTGGTCCTGGGCGGACAGACAGGGCAGCCAAGGACAGCACTCCCCGGTTCCCAAAGGTAGGAAGACCCTTCACAGTGTTGATGTACAGAGACATCTTGGGATCGAAGTTCATAGCTCCCCGAAAGTGATCTGGAAGTAAAGAAGGCGTGCGGCACGCTTGCCTCTATTAATTGGGGCACAGAGGTCAACTGTCAGGCAGTAATGCTACAGCTTTGTAAAACTCTGGTCAAGTCACATTCCGTTCTGGTCGCCCCATTAAAGGAAAAATGAAGAGGCTTTGGAGAGGGTGCAGAAGAAGTTCATCGGGATTGTGCCTGGATTAAAGGGTGAACAAGGAGAGGTTGGAAGAACTGGTTTTATTTCTCCAGGATGGCAGAGGCTGAGAGGAGACCAGATAGGGGTTTATAGAAAAATGAGAGGCACAGATAAAGAAGGCAGCTGGTATCTTTATCCCCTGGGTTAAAATATCTAGCCGAAATGCAGGGGATGTTCAAAGGAGATGTGCAGGACAAGTTACTTTTACACAGAGCGGTGAGCGTCTGGTTGCTGTTGTAGGCAGATATGATAGAGGTTGCTAGGTAGACATATGAATGTGCAGGGAACGAGGGGATATAGACATTGAGTAAAAAGAAGAGATTAGTTTAGTTAGACGTTTATTTACTGGTTAAATTAGTTTGGCAAAACATTGTGGGCCGAAAGGCCTGCCCCTGTGGGGTACCGTCCCATGATCAGATGGGTGATAGAAGTCAGCGAGGAACCAGGAGAGAAGAGTGGTTGAGGCCAGTGGAAGATGGTTATCAAATTGTATAGTGGGGCAGGATGCACTGGTCAAGCGAATTTTTATCCGCCTCCATTTCCTGATGTTATTAGATGTACAAGGAAGAAGGGGATAGCTGGAACACATGACGATGGAAGTCTAATTAACCCTGATCTATCCCCCCCCCCCCCATCTCTCTCAGATCACCAGGATTTAACGGGGCAGTGTACAGACAGTGGCACACACAACGTTTATTCTCAGTTGCACTGTTGGACAGGCTATCCCCTGGGTAAGTTCCTCGGGGTCGGTTTGATATTGCAAAACGTTATTACGATCTGAAAACTATTTTACTAAACCCAGAGTTAATGCGGACGATGCACAAAGAAACAGGCTCAAAATTGTCCCATCACACACTCCTGGGGTCAGACACAGATTCAATCTCTCTCTCTACACCGTGGCATCACAAACTCCTGGGGTCAGCCGCAAAGATAAGGGTTTTCCAAAGAATCCATCAGTGAAATAAAACCTCTCCTCATCTACGTAAACGTTACGTTCGCTCCTCCCCACCTTTGTAACCCCACCCGGCAATGCACCTCTCCACATCTATCTGAATATCTCTCAGTTCTACATTCCTTCGAAACAGCTTCAGCCTCTGCTGAATGCACTCTGCCCTTCCCAGCCTCCCCCGTCCTCTACATCTCTCCACAAACGCACCCCACTCCCTTGTACCACTGACACCCACAGCCCTCCAACCCTCCCGGACACCACCATTCACCGAACACGAACATTCTCTCCACACCTCCCTTCAGCACCCATATATACAGGCTCTCCTCCCCTCCACCCGCCCCACCGATCGGAGAGCTCCTCCCCTCATTAGAATTCAGCACACGACATTTCTGAGAAAGTCGCTCTATCGGTGCGTGTCCCCGGGAACAGTCTGTAGATCAGAGAGTCCTCTGTTACGCACCTAATGGGGATGAAATGGGTCGCGGATTCCTGAATCTGACTCACTTTCTGAGCCAATCGCTGTCGGCATAGACGTGGGTGACCCCTCCCCATCGCAGCCGTCCCGAGGGCCGTGTTGCGCTAGTGGTAATATCACGTTTGTAGGTGACCGTGGGGGAATCTCTTACCACCAGTGTTGGTTGATCAGCTCTGGCGATGAGGTGCTCTGTCACACGTAGAGAGGCAATGTCCAGCTGACTGGGACTTTGCGCCGCAGACGTCCATCATTCGCCTGCAACGCCAGGGACAGAGAGAACCATGGTGATACCTGGGGCCAAAGTATCCTGGCTCCACACACTCACTGATACAGTCACATGCCTCATCAGGGTGAGGGCAGCATCGGATACACGATTGCCCCATTCTCAAGGGGCGTGGCCATAGTGGTCTCGCTCCATCTTAGAACCCCTGATAAAACTGAAGGCGTTCTGTGTTATCATCCTGGAGGGGGAGCGGGCCACACCCGCGCCGTACTGTAGCCCTGAGAACGGCTCGCTCCCAGTGACCGACCTCTTTTCCCAGTTATCGTCAGAGAATGTCGCTTCCACAAACCCTATTTTTACCTTACTTTCACGATCCGCTCTAACCAGTTCTTGACCACGCCTCGGCTACTCCAAAACAGATCCATGACCACTCAAGTCGTTGGGCCAAAGACCATGGCCCTGCTCCTCATGCGGTTGACTCTGCCCCGGACTCCAAATCTGACCGGTTCCAGATACTGATCAATTAGCAGATTGATAGCGGGCCCGAGCAAGAAACGGTGACACTGCAAAACAGGGAGATTTTCCTCTCCACTGCCCGGCAATGCCACCCGAATTCTGCTGGCATCCTTCGTCGACGTTCCCTGTGCATCTTGGCGGTTACCACGTCTGTCTGTCACTTTATCTCCGCAGCAAGCACGGAGCCCTCCCAGTGCGTCCCACCGTCCGGCCCGGAGGAGCGAAACTTCGTCCCCGGATCCTTCCAAACCTTGCGTCCCGTCAGCTCGGCGGAGCTCTTGGCGTGGAGATCTCAGGGGGCCTACGATGCGGCAGGGGAGGTGGAGACACTAGAGAGCTCGACGCTAGCGGGTCGCGGGCAAACCTTCGAGGCTGGCGCCAGCGACGAGAGTGTTACCTCTTACCCAGGTAGGTCCCAGTAGCGAGATTTCATCTTGGAACCTTTGTCTAGCCTTTGGTGGTCGGGATGAGAGGGCTCCTTTTGTGCGGCGGGACAACCATTTGGGACAGGGTCTGGAGGAGCGAGAAGTTTCGGACTCCCAGCATCCCCCTTCCCCCCCCCCCCCCCCGGCTTGGTATGGCAACTGCTCTGCACGTGAGCGTAAGAAACTGTAGAGAGCTGTTGACAAAGCTTTACACATCACAGAAGCCAACTTCCCCTCCAAGGAGTCTGTCTTTGGGAAAGCAGCCAGCATAACCAAAGACCCCACCCACCCCGGACCATCCTGCGAAAGCACAAAAGCCTGAAAGCATGCACCACCGGGCTCAAGGGAAACGTTTAACTCGCTGTTAGATGACTATTGAACGGTCCCGAGTACGATAAATTGTACTCGTGGTTATGCTTTTTTTAAAGTTCAAAACATTAAACTGATTCAAAGGAAGACACGGGAGTCCGAAATGTGGATTCTAACTTTGAATTTTCTTTAAGCCCCGTGTATGCTTCAAGTATGCAATTCATACACGTATTTATATATATAACCCATAATAAGTTTTACAAGAACAATAATGCTTAGTCTATATATGTGTCTATATATATGAGTGTCTACATAAATGTGTCTATATATATATAGCCTACTACAGTCACATTTCGCAAGTAACGGCCTAATTAACTTATCAGAAACCTTAGCTGATACGTTGCCTGCAAAACTGCTTTCATCACTTTCACGATTCCCGTGAACAGCTTGGTCCTTTCTTATCGAACATGCTTTCCAACTAAAGGCACCAACATCTGTTTCTCCTCTGTTGGGCAATGGTTCACGGTGTTCGACATTATTCAATACATTTCTTAATTCGCTTTCAGTTATCGTACGGGGAGGCAAATTGCGGATGGACCTCCTAAGTGGCAGTTGGCTCAGCCAATCACGTCCCTACAATGCTTGTCATCCTGTTTATTTCCCCCCCCCCCACCCCACCACATGCAAGCTCAATGTGGATTGTTGGTTGCTGTGTTACAATGATACGGATGCCATTCCTACAGGAGTTGTCTTTTTTCCCCAGTATAAATTCTTATTTGGATCTTTTCAGGCTCCAATTTAGTATCTTTGAAAAGCTGCTCAAATTAATTTTGCGGAATGACTGGAACAGCGGAACCAGTGTCTAATTCCATTTTAATTAATTTGCATTTCACCTCTAGCATAAACTGCATTACTTGTCTATCGTTAATTTTCGCACTGTAGATCTCAAGGCTGCACGATCGCTCATCATTATCAGATTTTCATCAACAGCATGCAGATTAGTGCTCTTTTCGAACTTCAACTTGACCTTTTAGCTTTTTCTCTTCCCCGTGCAGTCCATTTATTTTTCTCTGCCCGACATGCTCTCTGTAGGTGTCATAGCTCGTTGCATTTTTTTGCAAGTTTCAGCTTTAAATCTGCATTGGTCTGGTGTATGTGAGCCCCAGCCACAACAGTTACACAATTTGTTCAGCCACTCCGCTTTTTTTTTAGATGTTGCAATTTTGTTCACGCTCTCTTTCATTCCTGACTACAATTCAGTTGAGTCTCACCCTGCTGTTTCCATTGATACAACGATTCTGACTGCTCTTTTAAATGTAAGTTGCGCTTCAGTTAGGAGCCGTTTTTGAATGCTTTCTTTTAAGATTCCACAAACCAAACGATCGCTTAGAGCACCATTAAGCCCATTACTGAACTGACAATGCTCAGACAATTTCTTCAATTCAGCCACATACATTGAAATCGACTCCCTTTCTTTTTGAGTCCACTTATGAAACCCAATTGCGTTCTGAAATCAACAATGTCTCCAGTTCTAAATGTTCCTGCGTTACTCTGACAATATCAGCAAAGCTCATTTCTGCTGGTTTGGTTTGAGTATTTAAACTTCGAAGCAAACTGTATGCCTTTAAGCTCAATGTACAGAACATAATTGGTACTTGTTTCTCATTGGCTGTTTCATTATTGATGACTTAGCTCAATTTCCAGTTATCGTTTCTGTAATCAAACGTGTCAGTTTTCCCTCGGTAGCCATCTATTTCTGCTTTTTAAAAATGATATTATCGCCCCATACTCATTTTTTTTATTAATCCGTGAATTCTTCCGTTTAGTGTCGAAAACAGATACTGCGCTTCTTTTTGTTGTTGGAAACTCGACGGTCTCTGCCTGTGCTGGGCTGCGCTATTTTATTTTGCTTGCCTTTCTTCTCGCTGCGTTTTACAAGTCAGTAGCCATATCGGGTTCGTTTTAAATATACCTCGCCGCGATGTTATGTTTTGCAACATGAGCAGGTGAGGGTGGCGGTCTTACCTTAGGCGAGGTGCGGGCGTATCAGGTGGTAGCCTGATGACGTGCAATTCACGTAACCCGTAATGAATTATGTACACGAGCGGGAAAGCCTAATCAAACGATATATATATACACACAGGATTACTCAGATACTACAGAAATATTAAAAACGCAACTCTCATGACATCACACCTACCTCGTTATGATCTTGCACTTTATTGCTTACCTGCACTGCACCCTCTCTGTTACTGTAACCATTCCTCATTGTTACTGTTTTATCTTGTACTAGCAGAGCGCACTGTGTGGTGATCTGATCGATAACAGTATGCAAAACAAACTTTTCACTTTATCTTGATACATGCGACAATAACAAACCAATACCAATTCTCCCTACTTCAAGGCCTGACAGCAAACACCATCCAGGAAATGACAGCTACTACCTCGCTGCTATCAGCCTCCTGGACGGAATTAGAATTACTAAAAGATGTATTATTGACCTCACAATGTGTGTGTGTGTGTGTGTGTGTGTGTGTGTGTGTGTGTGTGTGTGTGTGTGTGTGTGTGTGTGTGTGTGTGTGTGTGCGTGCGTGTGTGCGTGCGTGTGTGTGTGTGTGTGGAGGGGGGGGGTGGAGGGTGTTCGTTCGTTTTGCTTTCATTAACGTTTACCCACCCTCTCTCACTCGGGGGTTGCTATATTACCCCAAACTGTCTGTAAACCTCCGTTTCTTTACGGTTTGTGCTCTTCAAGGTGCAGAGATGATGCTGGACGGATTTCACACCGCGCTCCCCCACCATCTTCTTGGCAGGCAGTGGAATGGGACGTCCAGAAATAACGGGGGACCGCCAGATCTGATTGAATACGGCGCTGGCTGGGATGGGCATTTATCCATCCATGGTGGCCCAGCCGGTGAATACACCCTGTCGGAACACGCAGCTAATCGGTCACGGCACGCACCCAGAGACCGATGCCGAGGTCCCTTCGTACCGAGAGGCCGCACTTCATGCGGTCCAGGACTGCTTGAATACGCAGGTAAGCGAGATAGGGCCGGAACTCATCACCCTTCCCTCGCCGTTCATCTAGAAAACGGAGTGTGGACAGCTCCGTCCAATCGCTGCAGCGCATAAGGGAAAGCGGCTCCCAAGGTGCTGTCGATTGGGAGTGGGGGTTGGGGGAGAATCCCGACGTCGATGAAGGGGCTGCCGGTAGATTTCTGAGTCGGGGGTTGGGGTTGGAACCTGTGGATGGCGCTGTTGTCTTGCCTCCCCTCCCCCATTCATGTCCTCTTTCTTCTGAACGGGGTTCGTGAGCGGCTGTCGGACTGCCCGTGTACAGACGTTGGGTTCCGTCGATGGTGCATACTCGGTCCTCCGTGCACCTTCCCAGCATCTACACACCTCCCTAAACCTGTCACCCACTACAGCCCTCTCTGCCCCTGAAGTTCCACCCCTGGCAACGTTCTTCCTGTCTCTGTAAGCTCCTACAGCCCCTACACCCCTCTCCCTGTCTCTGTGACCCGCTCTAGTTACTACACCCTTCACCATCTCTATGGTCTCAATCGGAATCTCTGTGGTTCCTACACTGTTCTTCATCTCTGTAATCCGCTCCAGTTCCTACACTCCTTCCCGTATCAGTAACCCCCTCCGGCACCTATATTCCTCCCATCTATGTAACACCTTCCAACACCTACACCCGTCCCCTTCTCTGTGACCTAATCTGGCCTCTGACCCCCTCCGTCTCTTTGTCCCCCTTGAGCCCATCTCTCCACTCCAGCCCCTGGTCTCCTCTCCAACCCTGTGACCCTCTCCAGCCCCTTTCCCCTCTCTGTATCTGTGATCCCCTCTGGCCCCTAAACCCTTCTATATCTCTGTGACCCCTTTCATTCAGGTAATACTTTTCTCAATGGTGACCCCTGTTGATAAAATATTGTCCCCCCGATCTGCAGGTGAGAGGTAGTCTGGGAGGAGCTTGATGGGGATTTGGGGAGGGCAATCGCAGGAGAGCAGAGATGGATCGTCTTGAAGCCCGGTATGGACAAAATGGTTTGTATATTGTAATAGGTAGATCAGGGCTGAGGGAGATTAGAGATTAGAGCCGAGTGCTGTCCTGTTTACCAGCAACGGTAACTGACCTTTGATCTCTCTCTCTCTCTCTCCCCGTCACTCTGTTCTTCTTCCTTCTGTTGTACCTTCTCTTACCCCCTTTCTTATCTCTTTCTCCTTTTTCTGTTTTTTCTTCTTACCTCTTTCTCCCATCTTTTCCTTTCCCTTTCTCTCTCCTATTCTCCTCATTCGCCCATCTCACTTCCTCCTCCCTCTCCTCTTTCACCCTTCTCTGCTCCTTTCTCCTCTTTTTTCTTCTTCCTCTCTCCTCCATCTCACCTCTCGCTCACCTTCCTCTTCTTCATTTGTTCTTTAATTCTAACTCTTCACACTTTATCCTCCCCATTCTCCCTTCCCCTTCCTCCATTCGCTTCCACCTTTCCCCCTCTCTCCACTCCCCAATCTCGCTCTTCAATTTCTACCTCTCTCATTTTTTCTGTCTCCTGTCATCCGTCATGCCACTCACCCTACTCTCCCTTTCCGCAATCACTGCTCACCCTTACCCACTCTTACTGTATCTCACTCTCAATCTCTCTGTTCCTCTATCTTCCTCCCTCCCTCTCTCCTCCCCCCCGCAGGAAACGGACCCATCCAACTCTGGCAATTCCTGCTGGAGTTACTCCTGGACAAATCCTGTCAATCCTTCATCAGCTGGACCGGAAACGGCTGGGAGTTCAAACTCTCCGATCCCGATGAGGTGAGATACTTCTCGTCGGCCAGCTGGAACTGGAAGTGGGGTTGGAATTGGTTTCTTGTTGACACAGGTACCGAGATGCAATCTTGTTCATACAGATCAGATAATAACAAAGTTAATTGAGGTAGAACAAGCTGAAACAATAGCAATTGAGAATAAAGTGCAAATAAAGACTCAGGGAAAGTGCAGTGCGGTGTTATAATGAGGTAGATTGTGAGGTCAAGAGTCCATATTATTCTACAAGAGCCTGGTAACAGTGAGCTGGAAACCGTCCTTGAGCACGGTGCGAAATGCTTTTCAGGTTTGTCTGTATCTGCTGCCCGATGTGACAGGAAAGAAGAGAGAACGTCGAACCTCCAAACTCATGAAAAGAGAACGTGTCACAGAGGGAGCGCAGTGCAGACTGAGCCAAAGCGTATTCAACAGGTTAATTGTCAGTAGCCTCTGTGTCAGCGATCCCATATCTGATCGCTGCACAGTTCTATTCCCCTTATCAACGGATGCACTTCCCTTTGAGGGAGTGTGGTGAAGTCAGCAGACAGGTTTTGAAAACGGGCAGGTTTGCAGACGGAAATGATTAAATAGTCTTGGACTATTATTGTGACATGCACCGCGGTAGAGTGACAAATTTCTGATTTGCACGTCATCCTCTGAGCTCATTTAATTTAATCAGTTCATCGAGACTCTACAAGGGAAAAGAATAACAGAATGAAGTAGAAAGTGTTACAGTTACTGGAAAGTGCTGCGCAGCCAGACAATAATGTGCAAAGGCGATAACGAGGTAGATTGCGAGGCCAAGAGTCGATCTTATTGTACAAGTGGAACCAATTTTATAACTGCAAGATAGAAGCTGTCCTTGAGCCTAGCGGTGCTAATCTGATTTGACCTGAACCAAACACCAGTACTAACAGAAATTTCTGTCTCTCTCTCCCCCTCTCTCCTCGCTGCTCTTCTAACCCCACTCTCCTCTTAACTCTCCCTCTCTCCCCCCTCTCTTTCCCCCCTCCCTCTCCATCTTTCTCTCTCTCTCCCTCCCTCTGCCCTTGTCCCCTCCCCTCTCAGGTGGCCAAACGTTGGGGCAATCGGAAGAACAAACCCAAGATGAACTACGAGAAGCTGAGTCGTGGTCTCAGGTACTATTACCACCGGGACATCATTCAGAAGACATCAGGAAAACGCTATGTCTATCGATTTGCCTGTGACGTCCAAGGCCTTCTGGGGAAGACACCTCAGGAAATCCACGCTCATCTGAATGTCAAGCCACGGCCGGGACTCTGAGGAATTAAATCCATTTTTTGTTCGTGTTATTTAATATAAGGTTTGAAGATGGAGAGTGGAACATTGGATTCACTTGTAAATTAGAACTGGTAAAAGGTCTAATAGTTAGAGTCGCTCAGCACTCAAAAAGGCCCTTCTGCCCAACTCGTCTTTGCTGTCCATCCAAGTGTTTTTAAATGTTGTTATTGTACCTGCATCAACCACTTCCTCTGACGGTTCGTTCTATATATAGACCGCACTCTGTGTGAAGAAGTTACTCCTCACATCGCCTTTAATTCTTCCTGCTTACACTTTAAACCTGTGCCCCCTGGTTTTAGAGTCCTCCGCCTTAGTGAAAAGGACTGTGTCCATTCGCCTGATCTATGCCCCTCATAGTTTTATAAATTTCTGAAAGGTCACCCCTCAGCCTCCTTCACTCCAGGGAAACAGTGCCAGACGCATCAATAAAAGGGAATGAACATTTCGGGTTGAGGGTCTTCATCAGAATGGGAAAGAAAAGAGGCACAAGCCAGAATAAGAAGGTTGGGGGGTGGGGCGGAGAGGGAGGGGTAAAAACTGGCAGGTGATAGTTGGATCAAGCTGAGACGGGAAAGGTAGGTGGGTGGGGGAGTGGTGACAAAGAGATTGATGTGAGAAACGAGGAGGCGATTGGTGGAAGAAGAAAGGTTCTGACGGGAAAGGACAGTGGATATAGAACAAAGGGAAGGAGCTGGGAACCAGACTGAAGAAGGCGTGGTCTGGCTATGATGGTGAGGAGGGGAGAGTAGGTGGGAGGGCAACCAGAACGAGAGAAAAAAAACAGGGGATGAGTGTTGGAGATAGAAACAGAAGGGAGTGAATACTAGAGGTTAGAGAAATCAATGTTCATGCCAGCAAACTGGAGACTACCAAGATAGAATACGAGATGCCATCCAGTTTGCTGGAGAAACTCAGCAAGTCAGGTAGAAGCGAAGTGGAGCAATAAACCGTGGACATTTTAGGTCAAGATCCTTCATTAGGACTAAAAAGGAAGGGGGCAACATCCAAAATACGAAGTTGTGGGAGGGGAAGGAGTAAGAAGGGAGGGGTGGAAATTTACTGGTTAGAGAAATCGACCTTCATGCTCTCAGGTCGGAGTCCACTTAGACTCTATATATGATGCTCCTCCGACCTGAGTTTGGCCTCCTCATGGCAGTAGAGGAGGCCATAGGCAGGCATATTGGAATTGGAATGGGTGGCCACCTGGGCGTCCTGGCTTCTGTCAAAGCAGTCCTCAAATCTGCATTGGGTCTCGTTGATGCAGAGGAGGTCGCACGGAGAACACAGGGTATAGTAGATGGCCCCATCAGACTTGCAAGTGGAGTATTGTCTCACCTGGAAGGGCTTTGTAGAGACCTGGATGGTGGTGAGCGAGAAAGTGAAGGGGCAGGTGTATCACGTCTCACTTACAGGGATAAGAACAAGGAGTGAGATCAGTGGAGAGAGACGAGGACGAAGTTCTAAAGCTCAAAGTACATATGTGTCACTATATACAACCCCGAGATTCATTTTCTTGTGGGCATACTCAGCAAATCTATAGAATAGTAACTGTATCCAGATCAGTGAAAGATCAACCAGAGTGCAGAAGACAACAAGTTGTGCGACTGCAAATATAAAAAAATAACAATAAATAACGAGAACATGAGATAATGAGATAAAGTGTCTTTGAAAGTGAGATAATTGATTGTGGGAACATGGGGCAAGTGAAGAGGAGTGTATTCACCCCTTTTGTTCAAGAGCCTGATGGTTGAGGGGTAGTAACTGTCATTGGACCTGCTAGTGCGAGTCTTGTGGCTCTTGTATCTTCTTTCTGATAGCGGCAGCGAGAAGAGAGCATGACCTGAGCGGTGGGGATCTCTGATGATCGATGCTACTTTCCTAAGTCAGCGTTTCATGCACTGTACATGTGCTCAATGGTTGGGAGGGCTTTACCCGTTATGTGGTGACATCCGTCGGTCTCGAGAGACCATGGATCTGCGCCTGGAGTTTCCGGGGGGGGGGGGCGCAGGCCTGGGGCAGGGTTGTATGGGAGACCGGCAGTTGCCCAAGCTGCAGGCCTTCCCCTCTCCACACCACCGATGTTGTCCAAGGGAAGGGCACTAGGCAGCTTGGCTGCCGGTGACGTCACAGTGTGTTGTTAAGTGCCTTGCTCAAGGATACAAACATGCTGCCTCAGCTGAGGCTCGAACCAGTGACCTTTAGGTTACTAGTCTGATGCCTTGCCCACTAGGGCACGCACCTGTTATATACTGGGCCGAATCCACTGCAGTTTGCACGATTTTCCGTCCAAAGACATTGGTGTTTCCATACCAGTAAATATATTCTCCACTACACATCTATAAATGTTTGTCAAAGTTTTAGCTGTCTCGCTGAATATCCGCAAACTCCCAAGGAAGTAAAGGCGCTACCGTGCTTTCTTCACAATTGTATTCATGTGCTGGGCCCAGGAATTTTAAGCTTGCTAACACTCTCTACCTCTCATCCTCCACTGAGGACTGGCTCTTGGGCTTCTGTTTTCCCTGTCTTGGTCTATAATCACTTCCTTGCTCTTGGTCTTGCTGAATTGAGTGAGAAGTTCTTGTTATGACACCACTCTGCTACCGAGACAAGTGGGTCATACAGAGAGTGATATTAAAACTGATTATGAATGTAGAGATGACTTAGACTATAAAACGGATTGGAATTAGGCCATTTGGACCATCGAGTATGCTTCACAGTTCCAGCATGACTGATTTATTATCCCTCTCAACCCCATTCTTCCGCCTTCTAATTAGGCAACAATCAACCTCCGTTGTAAATATACTCAACGACTTAGCCTCCAGAACCGGCAATGAATTTCACAGGTTCATTACTCCCTGGTTAATAGACAATAGACATAGACAATAGGTGCAGGAGTAGGCCATGCGGCCCTTCGAGCCAGCACCGCCATTCAATGTGATCATGGCTGATCATCCACAATCAGTACCCCGTTCCTGCCTTCTCCCCATATCTCTTGACTCCACTATTTTTAAGAGCTCTATCTGACTCTTTTTAAAAAAAAGAAATTCCTCCTCACCTCTGTTCTAAAGAGGCATCCTTCTGTTCTGAGTCTGTGCCCGCTGGTCTTGTTATGTCCCGCCAGATTTGGATCGCCATCTTATTTCTAATTACTGGATGTCGCTGCTGCCGCGTGGCCTCACAGCCGTTGTTGATTGCTCATTATCGCGTTGTTAAGTAATTAGTCTTTGTCATCAGATCGGCCATTTTATATCTTTGTATGTTTCATTGGTAGTTAGAAGGCGAAGGAATTTCAATCAATATTTGAATTTCCTTTCATTAGGACACCGGAAAGTACTGTCTTGAGCACTGTATTGCGTTGGTGAATAATAAAGCCGCTTTCAGCTACAGCTACGCCGGAAATGGCTTTATAGATCCGATCAGTTTGAGAAACGGGGAAAACTCCGAGTGAGGGCAGAATAGTAAAACGACAACTCCTAACAGTGAATCCATCCGCGGTGAATAAATATTGATTCTGCGAGCTCCCGCGCGTCAGAAGTTGGAATATCGACCACAGAGAAAAGGAGCTTTGAAACCAGGTCAGTACGATCAGATAGATTATCGCGACAGTCCAGCAGATAAGCGGCAAACATAGCGGCGCTAGAAGCCGAAACAGCGCTATCCTTGGCGTCGTTCGTACGAAGAACTTGATGTTAAAGTGAGACAGTCTGAATGAGACGTAGAGAAAGTCCGCCTGGAAGCCACATTAGAAGCAGTGCGGCATTAAAAAAAGGCGGAGGCGGCTTTATCCGAGGCCAAAGTCTTTGAGGCGGGCGGGGAGCACGAGATGACAATGACGTCAGTTCAAACTCAGCATATCATTCTAGCAGAGAGGACTATGAAATATATTCAAGACCAGTCGGTTTATGCTTATACCCGCTGGCACTGAAGACTTAGACCAGCCAACCCACACTGAAAGGCCGGGCTCCTCTTTCTCTAGATAACATCTGGCAACGACACCTTTTGCCCAAACGGGGCAGAACGGAGACAGCCTCCCTCACGTGCTCAAGGCTCCTACTTATCATGACATAGCACAGGAGGCTGTTCAGCCTCCCGGTAAGTGGCACCACACCCCATGAACCCCAACCTAATCATGATGTGTCAGATCTGGCGAGATTCCGAGGCCGTCGTGACCTGCTGACGGTCGGACTCGCTGAATTTGATAATAATCCTGGGCTGGGAAGTCCACGTTCTCCAATGCCATTGAAAACCTCCAGCTCGAGCCTAGGGAAGGACTCGACCTGCTGGAGATATGGCTTGGACCGTGCTGAGCATGCAAGCAGAATAAGGTCACTTCACATCAAGCACCCCACTGCTACTTCCACTTTAGTCTGGCAAAAACTGGAAGAATGGTATTCCGTCGAGGCAATGCAAACTGCTCACTTCAACAAACTCGTCCTGCCCCAAGAATTCTAGCAGGGAGCCCCAACGTCTGCGGGAGCTAGGAGACCCGCTTTTAGAGTTGGAGGCAGCCAAAGCTGAAAGCGACTTAGGTGGCTTGTCTGCCTCGACTCTACACAAGGAATTCATGCTATCTTGGAGAAACTCCCCTTTAGTCTGTAGGAGAAATGGACTTCTGAGACGCCAACTGGAAAAGAAAGTCACTTTCCCACTTTCTCCTTCTCTTCTAGTTTCACCCGGTCTGCAGCAAGAATGAAGTTCGACCCCACCTTCATTGTGACCGTCTCTAGCTCAGCGCCAGTTAACTCAGAAACCTGTTAGAACCCCTGTCAGCGTGCACAAGACTATAGATGGACAGCGCTATCTAAAGAGGATAATTGTAAAATTTCAGAAGATCCTAACAAACAAGCGTCCTCTGCATCGGAAACCACACCCACTCCGGAAGTGTTGAGACGTCAGAGAGAACCCTCCAGAGGAGTGAAGGGATTTCCTTAAGAAGCACTCCATATGTTTCCGCTGCTGTTCCTCACCCAGCCGCCGGGCTAGGGACTGTAATGTTGTCATCTAGTGCTCTGAACGCGACAGAGGCAGTCACACTGCAGCTCTTCTTTTTGGCCTATCTGCCTAGTCTGTGAAGAACAACATAAGTACCGCATGGCGGGGAGGGATTCCCCATCCTCTCTAGTTGCCACCTCTTCCTGTTCTGAGGTCTTTTGGGAAAACTCTGCCAGTAAGTCGTGTTCAAGGATCTGCCTCGCCAATGATTACCCAGAAGGCCACTGTGAGAAGAGGATGAGGATGTATGTTGTTTTTAACGATAAGTCTCCAGCTAAATCATTTTTCTCAACGTCTTCAACATAACCGTTGGCGCCTCACCTTATACATTTGAGACACGTGCAAGTGTGTCACAGATGGTTGGGCAAACAGCAAGAAGTTTCGTGGTCGAGTCTGTTAATGGAAAAGACTCCCTTAGCTCTTCCCACGCTCCGTGGGTGTGACGAACTTCCGGACAACACCGAAACAAATGCTCACTCCAGAAGCAGCGACTTACCACACTCGGCCGTGGTCCCTAGCTACCAAGATACCATCATTCGACCCAAAGGCTAAGATCCTGCCCCTTCTGGGAACAGACGTCATGCACAAGGTACTCGAGCAACATAATTGGCCTCCAAAGGTTCCCTTTGCGCGGAGGTTAGTACTCGAGCCGTCTGCCTAGCGAGTGCACAGAAACCTTCATCTACATACTTGCTCAGAACGAGCATTCCAGAAAACTGGCGCCCCCGTCTGGTAGCTCCCTGCCTTTGCACCATCCAGTTCGGCCAGCTTCCCGTCTCTCCCGCCTTGACCTCACAACAGATGTTTGATAAGAAACACAGTAGGCATTGGTGAAGCTGCTTTGCCCATATCGAGGATGACAACATACCAGCACCTTCAATGGCTAACCTTACTTTCCTGAGGTTGATGGACAGCGAGTTCCATCAAGACAGCTCTAAGAGACGGGTAGCACATTTCCCCTTCTGTAGCACACGACAACGCCTCGCAAACAGTCGTGAGCAAACAGCCACTTCCACGCCTGAAATTACTGGGGAAGAAAACGAACAGTATACTGTAATTGCAAAGCTAGAAAGTCGGAAAATGATTGAAACATGAATTCGGGTTACAAATCTGTCAAAACGAAGACAATATTTAATTGATTTTACAGATTCTAGATTTGTTTTGGATTCTCTGTATTTTTATACTATCTAATTGGTTTACTTGGAAGTTTGGTGGTGATCCTCTTGAAAGACAGAATTTTACTTTTGTTCTTCGACTCCAATTGAAGGTCTTGTTATTCCTTAGTTATATTTGACCGTGCTATTCAATTGATCAGGAGCATTAACTGTTTAATGTTTTTTTTTGTGCGAAAGCCATGAGTTCAGTTGGTGTCATCTTTTACAGGTACCGGGCTGGGAGTGTTATATCTTTCCTGATTTCATTTGGATTGTTGCTTTATTTCTAATTTCTGGATCTCACTGCTTAATTGTGGATACCCAGCTGTTGTTGATTGCTCACCGTCGCGTTGTTAGGCAATTAGCTGTCCTTATCAGGTTGGCCATTTTATATCGTTGTACGTTTCATTTAGTAGTTAGAATTCGAACGAATTAGCAGGGCGAGGCTGTGCAAGTCAGGACGTTCTCCAATTTTCGATCACCCCCTTTGTCCCTTATCTTTATCTCTGTGAACCTTATACCCCTCTTTACATTCCTCCTGTCCTCACCACCTGCCCATTGTCCACTCCTTCCTTCCTTCCTCTGGTTTCCCAACTGCTCCACTTTATTCCATTTTCTCCAGGTCTTTGTCTCTTCGACGTTTCATATCCCAGCGTCTCAGATCATCTCCTTTCCGCTCCCTTCCTCACGTACGTACCCACGTACAAATACATGTATGGACGCACACACACGCACAGCATTTCAGACCGTAATTTGGAGCTTCCAGGCGTCTTCTCTACCCACTGCGCCACTGTTCCACTCAGTTCTCAAAATAGATTTTCTTATATTGAAATGTTTTATTGAACTAAAGTTTAAGCTAAAAACACCACTGGCATTTCTATTTTTCTACAACAAATTTATTAGCAGTCATTTTTCCTCAACAATGCCATGTCCCCAGTAATGTTGAAAATATGTGTGAAAATAATGTGAAAATAAATGCGATTAATAAAACAGTTTATAACTTTATCTTGGGTTGTTATGGCTGTAATTTGCACTGATTAGGTTCGGAATCAGGGTTGTAATTACTAACTTAGTTGACATAAAAGTCTTTGTTTTACGATAACAAAGACACGAAATAACTGTAAACTACTGAAAATTGCAAAAGAAGAATAATGAGGGAGTGATTGAAGGAAATTGGAAGGGGTATGTCAGAGTTATGTTCCTTATACAGAGTTTTGGGTGCTTGGAACATCCTGCCAGGTGTGATGGTGGAGGCAGATATAATAGGGGCATCTAAATAACGCGGAGGCACATGGATGATAGAAGAATGGAGGATTATGTGGCAGGGGATGGTTAGATTGATCAGAGTAGGTTGAAAGATCGGCCCAACATTATGGGTTGAAGCTACAATGCTATAATATTGTCATATGTTCTATGAGGTAGTGTTGATGGCAGGGGAAGAAGCTGTTGCTGAATCAAGCCCTTGAACCTCTTCCCGTAAGAGGTCGTGAATTTACAAGCTGAGAGTCCTCGGTGACAGGCGCCGTTTTCTATTCTGTCCCAACACATTGATGCAATCACAAAGAAGGTGCATCAGTGGCTCTTCTTCATGAGGAGTTTGAGGAGATTTGGCACGTTCCTACCATGAAGAGCATTCTGACTGGTTGAGTCACTGCCTGGTACGGGGGCTGCAAAGTGCAGGACTGCAAGAGGCTGTAGAGGGTTATCGATTTAGTGAGATCCAGAATGCTCATATCCCTCTCCACGATCCAGGGCATCTTCAACAGGCAGCGCCTCAAGAAGTATCGTCCTGCAAAGGACCCTCACCATCTACACATTACTTCCGTCAGGGAGGAGGGACAGGAGCCCGAAGCCCAACATGCAACAATTTTTACCCCTCGGATATCGGATCTCCGAATGGTCCATGAAGCCATAAGCGCCATCTTTTTCACTTCTTAATATTTTGTAGTTTACAGTAATTTGTGTTGCACTGCACTACTGCTGCGAAAACAATGCATTTCAGGACATATATCAATGATAATAAATCTGATCCTGATAAGCCTGGTTCTAATTGTAAGGACAGAGGAAATTTTAAAGGGGATATGCAGGACAAGTTGTTTTTTTTTTCCGGACACAGTGGTTCGTGCCTGAAATGTGCTGTGAGGGCTGGTGGTGGAGGCGGACACAGTAGTAGTGTTTGGATAGACACATGAATATGTGGGTAACGAAGGCCCTGTGTAGGCAGAAGAAATGTTGTTTAGATGGCTTTGTGTTTCTCACTGAAATTGTGGGCTGAAGGGCCTGTTCCTGTGCTAGATTCTTCTATGTAATTTTCAGTACTCTTAATTGTTAATTCACTTTCTTAGCAATTAAGGGTAGCTTAATTAATCTTCCAGGGAATCTATGTAAAGGGAGAACAGAAACTGCTTTCCAACATAACTGATTATCCAGTGAGCCGGAATTCAACAATCAGAATTCAACACTGAAAGTGGCCACAAGAGTGATAGGGTGGTGGAGAAGCAATGCAGAATGCTTGCGATTATTAGTCAAGGTGCTGAGTTCAAGGGCCATGAAGCTATAAAACTCTGGCTGGTCTGCATCAGGATTATTGCAATCAGTTCTGGTTGTCCCATTACAAATAAGGGAGTCGAGGCTTTGGAGAGGGTACAAAAGAGGGTCTCCAGGATGCTGTCTGGACATGAGCTATAAAGAGAGATTGGAAAGAATAGACGGTTGGTATATTTTTATTTTTACCCCAGTGTTGAAATGTCTAACATTAGAGGGTCTACATTTAAATTGGGGAAATTAATAAGATCAAAGGATATGTATGGGGTGAGTTTTGTCCATACACAGAGTTGTGAATTTCTGAATATGCTACCGGGATGGTGGTGGAGGCTAAAATAACAGAGGTGTTTAAGAGGCTATTAGATAGACCAGTGAAGCTCTGCAGAGGATGGGGGTATACGGATCATGCGCAGGCTGAAGGGATTAGTTTCGTTAGCATTTTATTTTATTTATTTAACATCATGTGCCAAAGGGCTTGTTCCTGTGCTGTACTGTTCTAGGACCTTATAGAGCTGTACATAATTGTGAGGGACAAAGAAGATTTACAAGAATGTTGCTTGAATTTGAGGGACTGAGTTATTGGGAGAAGCTGGGCAGGCTACCTTCCTTGGAACGTAGGAGACTGGAGGAGGGTGATCTTATTTAGGTGTATACAATCATGGGGAATCAAAAATTAAAGGGTACAGGTGCAAGGTGGGGGTGGTATATTTTTAGAACAGCAACAATAGTTGCCCACAATGTTATGCCAACATTTTAACCTACTCTACAATCAATCTACCCCCCACCCCCACGGCTCTTCATTTTTCTATCATCCGTGTCTATCTTTATGAGTTTCTCACTATGACAATAATGCATCTACTTCTACAACTATATCTGGAAGAGCGGTCCATGCACTCACCACTCTCTGTGTAAAGAACTTGCCTCTGCCAGCTCATTATACTTTAATCCTAAAATTATATCCCCTTGTATTAGCCATTTCCACCCCAAACGAAGAAGAAGTCTGGCTACCCACTCAATCTATATCTCTTATCATTTTGTACATTTCTATCAAGTCGCCTCCAACATCCTTCGCTTCAAAGAAAAAAGCTCTAACTTACTCAATCTAGTATCCCCATAAAACATGATTTCTAGTCTAAGCAGTGTCCGGGTAAAACTCCTCTGCACCCTCTCTAAAGCTTCCACACCCTGCGTAAAATGAAGTGACCAGAACTGAACACAGTATTCTCAGTGTGGCATAACCAGAGTTTTGTAGAGCTGCAACATTTCTTTATGCCTCCTGAATTCCCAGACTAATGGCCAATACACCATATGCCTTCTTATCAACTTGCGTGGCGACTTTGAGGGATTTGTAGATTTGGACCCCAAGATCTCTCTGTTCTTTCATCTTCCAAAGTGAATTCTTTCACACTGTTCCAGGCTGAACTCCATCTGCCACTTCTCAGCCCAGCTCTGCATTTTGTCAGCCCCGTTGTAACCTACGAGAACTTTCTATGCTGTCCACAACGTTACCAATATCCAAATCATCTGCAAACTTACCAACCCACCTTACACTTCCTCATCTAAGTCACTTATTAAAAATCTCAAAGAACAGGAACCCCAGAACAGATTCATGCAAAACACCACGAGTCTTCGACCTCCAGTACGCTGCATCTACAACTACCCTTCGCCTTCTATGGTCAATCCAGTTGTGAACTCACACAGCCAAGTTTCCCTGGATACCACACTCCGGAGAGGCTACCATGGGAAATCTTATCAAAGACTTTACTGAAGTCCATAGATACCACAACTACCGCTCTGCCTTCATCCGGGTGCGTTGTCACATCCGCAAGTAAATCGATTAGGCTCCTGAGGCATAACCTGCCTTTACAAAGCCATGCTGACTACCCTTAATCAGATTATGCTTCTCCAAACGCTCATAGATCCTGCCTGTAAGAATCTTCTCCAATAGTTTGTCCACCACTGAATAAAGACTCACTGTTCTATAAATTCCAAGGTTATCCCTACTCTCTTTCTTGAAGAAAAGAATAAAATTTACCACCGTCCAGTCATCTGGTACTTTTCCCGTGGCCAGTGAGAATGTAATGTTCTTTGCCAAAGGCACAATCATCTCTTCCCATGCTCCCTGTAATAGTCTGGGTTATATCCAGTCCGACATGAACTTGTATTGTAGGATAATGTAACTGCCGGACAAGCACATAATTCACTACCACCGACATTGAGGTGCGGTTCACTTTAAGAAGCTGGTCTGACGCGATGACGTAATTATCATTAAGTCACGCGAGTTTCTGTTACCGCGATTTGTGTTCAGTTTTTTAAGTACAATAAATGAGTTAATATGCTTTTTTCTTAAACTTGAAACACCTCACGGCGTTTTATTTGAGAAAACCTGCATTGGTGACCCCGATGCTCTGGGACATCCCCGAGTTCTTGAACATGCCGGCCAGTGCAGTCGCTCTTAAACTGCCGGAAGGTTGGGAGCAAAGTGCCATTGCTTGGTCTGTCCAAGCCGAGGCCCAATACATGCTGCGAGACCGCCGACAACACCAAATTTTACTACGTGGTAGCGTCAGACAGCAATACCACGACTGCGAGAGTGGCAAGTCTACTAGAACACCGACCTAGACACGATGTATAAAGGTAGCTGAAAAATCACCTTTTACGGTCATTTGGATCATCGGAGCCTGACCGCGCCGAACAGCTTCTCTCCTTGGGATGCTGAGCCATCGGAGCTAATGGGTCACATGTTGTCTCTCCTGGGAAATCTCCATACTTGTTTTAGTTTAAAAAAATACATCACGTAACAGAAATATGGGAAGAGCGGGTGGGGTGGCCCTGTTGGTGAGGAATGAGATTCAGTCCTTAGCAAGAGATGACTTGGGAACAGGGGAAGTAGAGTCTGTGTGGATTGAGCTGAGGAACAGTAAGGGTAAAAAGACCCTAATGGGTGCTGTGTACAGGCCCCCAAACAGTAGCGTGGATATTGGGTACAAGTTGATTAGGGAGTTAACATTGGCATGTGCTAAAGGTAATGCAGTCGTTATGGGAGATTTCAACATGCAGGTGGACTGGGAGAATCAGGTAGGTGCTGGACCCCAGGATAGGGAGTTTGTGGAGTGTCTAAGGGATGTATTTTTGGAACAGCTTGTGCTTGAGCCAACCAGGAACGAGGCTATTTTGGACTTGGTGATGTGTAATGAACAGGAATTGATAAGTGATCTTGAAGTAAAGGAGCCATTAGGAAGTAGTGATCATAACATGATAAGTTTTTATCTACAATTTGAGAGGGATAGGGGCAGATCAGAGGTGTCAGTGTTGCAATTAAATAAAGGAGACTACGGAGCCATGAGGGAAGAGCTGGCCAAAGTTAAATGGGCGGATGCCCTGGCAGGAAAGACAGTGGATCAGCAATGGCAGATATTCTTGGGCATAATACAAAAGATGCAAATGCAGTTCATTCCAATGAGAAGGAAGGATTCAAAGAGGGGGAAGGGGCCACAGTGGTTGGCAAAGGAAGTCAGAGATTGTATAACATTAAAGAAAAAGAAGTATGACAGGGCTAAGATGAGTGGGAATACAGATGATTGGGAAAGTTTTAAGGAACAGCAGATATTAACTAAAAAAGCAATACGGAGAGAAAAAATCAGGTATGAGCTCAGTCTAGCCAGGAATATAAAAGGGGATAGCAAAAGCTTTTTTAGCTATGTGAAGAAAAAGAAGATGGTTAAGAACAATGTTGGCCCCTTGAAGAATGAATTGGGAGAAATTGTTATGGGAAACAGGGAAATGGCAACAGAATTTAATGCATACTTTAGATCTGTCTTCACCAGGGAGGACACAAGCAATCTCCCAGATGTATGGATGGGCCAGGGTCATAAGATATCAGAGGAATTGAGACAGATTGACATTAGGAAAGAAACTGTGATGAGTAGACTGGTAGGACTGAAGGCTAATAAATCCCCGGGTCCAGATGGTCTGCATCCGAGGGTTCTAAAAGAGGTGGCTCAGGAAATTGCGGATGCATTGGTAATCATTTTCCAATGTTCCTTAGATTCAGGATCAGTTCCTGAAGGTTGGAGAGTGGCTAATGTTATCCCACTTTTCAAGAAGGGAGGGAAGGAGAAAACGGAGAACTAACGTTAGCCTAACGTCAGTCGTGGGGAAGATGCTTGAGTCCATTATTAAGGACGAAATAGTGGCACATCTAGATGGCAGAAATAGGATTAGGCCGAGCCAGCATGGATTTACCAAGGGCAAATCATGCTTGACTAATCTGTTGGAGTTTTTTGAGGGTGTAACAAGGATGTTAGACGAGGGTAAGCCAGTGGATGTTGTGTACCTAGATTTTCAGAAGGCATTCGATAAGGTGCCACATAGGAGACTGGTGAGTAAAATCAGAGCTCATGGCATTGGGGGCAGGGTTTCAACATGGATAGAAAACTGGTTGGCAGATAGAAAGCAAAGGGTAGCAGTGAATGGGTGTTTCTCAGACTGGCTGGAGGTGACTAGTGGGGTACCACAGGGCTCTGTATTGGGACCACAGCTCTTTACGATTTATGTCAATGATTTAGATGAGGGCATTGAAAACTATATCAGCAAGTTTGCTGACGATACTAAACTGGGTGGCAGTGTGACATGCGAAGAGGACGTTGGGAGAATACAGGGAGACTTGGATAGGCTGAGTGAGTGAGTAGATACTTGGCAGATGTCATTCAATGTGAATAAATGTGAAGTTATCCACTTTGGAAGCTGGAACAAGAGGGCAGATTATTGTCTGAACGGTGTCGAGTTAGGTAAGGGAGAAATGCAAAGAGACCTAGGAGTCCTAGTTCACCAGTCAATGAAGGTGAATGAGCAAGTGCAACAGGCAGTGAAGAGGGCAAATGGAATGTTGGCCTTTGTTACAAGGGGAATTGAATACAAGTGCAAGGATGTTCTTTTGCATTTGTACAGGGCCCCGGTGAGACCACACCTGGAATATTGTGTACAGTTTTGGTCTCCAGGTTTAAGGAAGGACATTCTGGCAATTGAGGAAGTGCAGCGTAGATTCACTAGGTTGATTCCTGGGATGGCAGGGCTGTTTTACGCAGAGAGATTGGAGAGATTGGGCTTGTACACGCTGGAATTGAGGAGATTGAGAGGGGATCTGATTGAAACGTTTAAGATAATTAAAGGATTTGATAGGATTGAGGCAGGTAATATGTTCCAGATGTTGGGAGAGTCCAGTACCAGAGGGCATGGATTGAGAATAAGAGGTCAGTTATTTAAAACAGAGTTGAGGAAGAGCTTCTTCTCCCAGAGAGTTGTGGAGGTGTGGAATGCACTGCCTCGGAAGACGGTGGAGGCCAATTCTCTGGATGCTTTCAAGAAGGAGCTGGATAGATATCTGATGGTTAGGGGAATCAAGGGATATGGGGACAAGGCAGGGACTGGGTATTGATAGTGAATGATCAGCCATGATCTCAGAATGGCGGTGCAGACTCGAGGGGCCGAATGGTCTACTTCTGCACTAATTGTCTATTGTCTATTGTCTAAATGCCTGATCAAGTTCTCATGGCCCTCGTTAACGCACCTGTCAAGAACAATAGGCTGCTTGCTACAATGGCTGCTAGTCTACGCCCAGCCAGGCAGAAGTGTCTTCCTTCTTCTCATCCTACTTCATTAACCCCGGTCAGCAAGGCCTCCAACAATATAAGGACGCCCGCGGCTACGAAACAGACAATGCCAGGTCTGTGTTTTTACCATGCTCGCTGGTACGAACGCTAGGAAGCGCCGACCGCCTTGCAGCTTCGATAGTGCCAGCCCAGCGGGACATCAGAGATCAGTGAATACCGTGGGCTCCAGATGAACGGCAGCAGGATCCAGACTTACAGACTACGATGGGTGACGCACTGCTTCAGTGGGCATCGTTACACACGGGACTAGACCTGTGTCCAGTGCAGATTTCCTATCTGCCCAAGTACTGCCTGTCGATCTAAGGAATGCGGCTTGTGGGTGTCAAGGTCATCTCTGCTCCCCCAATAAGTTCTCCACAACGACCATCGCATGAGTTTATCCGACAGCTAGGCGAAATCCAGAACCTCTCCAAGCCCACATTCCCCACTACACTCACACAACATGGGATCGAGCACCACACTCGCACAACTGGCCCGCCAGTCCATGCCAACATGGAAAGCCTTGGTATTGTACGCCCGTGGAATAGACCCTGAGCTTCGCTCCTCCATATGGTCCCTAACTCCGAAGGCAGTTGCCGCCCACGTGTCGATTAGCGACGCCTTAAGGAAGTCACCACTCCCGATCGTTATCCGGCCCCACAGATCCAAGACTTTCTGACACGCTCGGAAAGTTAATTTATTTTCCCAAGTCGACTCAGTTAGGGGCTACCGCCAGGTGCCTAAGAGCTCGGAGAATATTCCAAAAACGGCTGTGAGAACCCCGTTTGGCCTCTGAGTTTCTGCGCATGTCATTTCTGCTGAAAAAAAACAACAGTAGAGACTTTCTAAGGCAACACGAATGAATCTGCATATGCTGGAAATAAATAAAAAAAACCACACGAAATGCCGGCAGAACTCAGCAGGCCAGACAGCATCTATGGGAGGAGGTAGTGACGACGTTTCGGGCCGAAACCCTACTCCTGATGAAGTTCCAAATCTGAGCAGCCCCGGTATCTTATCTCCCCACCGATTTCGAGCGCTGAAGCCAACACGGGATGATTATTAGGCCTTCTAAGTTCCAGCTTGCGTTGTCAACCATCCCGTCTCCTCAGAAGGTACGAAACTCCCCTCATCAGAAGCAGCCGCTAGATGGATTTCGCTCCACCCCACACTGCTGAAAAACTGCGGTTTTTAGGCATGGTGAAATTCTAACGCCGCTTCATTCCGCGAGCTGTTCAACTTATGCTTCCCCTGTATAGTACACTGAAAGGCAATACCCTGAATCATGTGCTTGCCTGGTTATTCCCTATTTACACCGGGTACATGTTTAACATTTTCCCTCCGTATATTCCCGTCCCATCCCTCCACCTCCCTGGGTTAGGGGCTACAGGTTCGAATCCCATTCGTCCTAAACCCTCCACTGCCTGTCCTAAACCCTCCACTGCCTGTCCTAAACCCTCCACTGCCTGTCCTAAACCCTCCACTGTCTGTCCTAAACCCTCCACTGCCTGTCCTAAACCCTCCACTGCCTGTCCTAAACCCTCCACTGTCTGTCCTAAACCCTCCACTGCCTGTCCTAAACCCTCCATTGCACGTCCTAAACCCTCCACTGTCCGTCCTAAACCCTCCACTGCCTGTCCTAAACCCTCCACTGCATGTCCTCCACACGCACACACACACACCACATAGACACACACACGCATGCATACACACACCACACACGCACGCACACACCACACACATGCACACACACCACATACACACACACGCACACACACACACACCACTTACACACACACACGTGCACGACGCACGCACGCACACACACCACACACCTCGGATGGAAACAGCCCCGAAGAGAAGTACAGCATGTTTGACCGTGAGCTTCTCGGTTTCTCTCTAGCTGTCAGCCATTTTCGTTTTCTGCTAGAGAGTTGTCCGTTGATCACAAGCCCCTCCTGCACGCAATGGCCAAAATATCAGCCCCCTGGTCTGCACGGCAGCAACGCCAATTGACCTACTTATCAGAGCTCACAACTAACATATAACATATTAAGGGGAAAATAAGGCTGTGTTTGATTGTCTCTCATGGTTTGACGTTGAGACCATACAGATAGGGGTTGACTAGGCCGGCATGGCAGCCAGAGATGCTAGGCTACTGACCAAGAGATCCAGGCTTACCGGAATGCAGTCGTGGACCTGCGGTTGGCTGACAGTAAGTACGGGGAAACTGGGGCTTTTCTGCAGTACGATATCACAACCTGTCGCCTGACCCCATGGTTCCCGCAATCTGTAGGCGGACTGTTTTTTTTTCAGTCAGGTCCACAGCCCGAGTACAACAGGCAGCAGCAGGTCGCTTACAGCGAAAAGAGCTTTGACCAGCGACCAATCCGAATATCGGAAGTTTGGAGAGAAGGGGATTTCAATCAGGTCCACTGCCCGGCTTCAAAGCGAAAAAGAGCGTTGATCAGCGGCGAAACGCGGCATCGGAAGTTTTGGGAGGAGGGGGTTTCCAATCAGGTCCACTGCCCAGGTTCAAAAGACGCTACAGGGAAAAAGAGCTTTCACCTCAGGCGAATCCGCGTTTGGGATTGATTAGCAAGAGCAGAGTAAAGGAAGGCAGGGACAAGCGCAGCGGCAATCGTGTAAGTAGACAGAGATTCAGAATCCTGATCTTGAGGCTTTAGCTCTTCAATGCTTCAACGAAGAGTGGCTTCAGTCAGAGAAAGGAACATAAAAGATTTTTTTTCCTTCCCTTCTTTACATCTGCTCAGTTAGGAAAGTAGAGATGCCAGGCAGCAGAGTTGAAGGGATCCTCTGAAGGGATGTGGGAAGACGGGGAGACCTTCCGTGCCCCTGATGACTACAACTGCGAAAAGTGCATCCAGCTGCAGCTTCTAACAATCTAACACACGAACTGGCCATCAGGGTGAGGGTGACACTGGGGACATTTTTGCCCCCGTTGTCCAGGGACTTGTACATGGTGGTCCGTCTGACCCGCTCCATCTTGGATCCCCAGACGAATCTGAAGACGGCTCGGGTGATTTCCGAGCTGAAGGAACGGGGAACTGGCCACACCCACAACAAGTACAGCAGCCCTGAGAGCACCTCACACCTGGTGACCAGATTCTTGCCCGCTATCGATAGGGAGCGTCCTCCCCACAGTTCCAGTTTCTGTTTGACCTGGGCAGTCCACTCCTGCCAGTTCCTGTTGCACGCCTCGGCCCCTCCGAACCAGATCCCCAACACTTTCACGTGATCAGAGCTGATGGTGAAGGTGATGCTGGATCGGTTGGGCCAGTTGCCGAAGAGCATGGCTTCGCTCTTCGTGCGGTTGACCCTGGCCCCCGACGCCTGCTCGAACTGTTCGCAGATGCTGATCAGTCTGCGAACTGACCTCGGATCAGAGCAGAAGACAGTGACATCGTCCATGTACTGGGAGGCTTTGACTTGGGTCCCTCCACTGCCTGACAGCGTTACCCCTCTTATGCCCTCATCCCTCCTGATGGGTTCGGCAAAGGGTTCTATGCAGCACACGAACAAGATGGGAGAGAGGGCAGCCCTGCCTGACTCCAGACCTGATGGGGAAGCTGTCTGTTTCCCACCCGTTGACCTGGACTGCGCTACAGATGTCCGTGTAGAGCAGTTTGATGCAATTCCGGATTCCCTCCCCAAATCCCATTTTGGAGAGTACCTTCGCTATGTACGTGTGCGATATCCTGTCGAAGGCTTTCTCCTGGTCCAAGCTGACCAGGCAGGCGTCCACCCCCCTGTCCAGCACGGAGGTGATGGTGTCCCTCAGCAGCGCGAGGCTGTCTGAGATCTTCCTGGCCGGTACAGCACAGGATTGGTCCGGATGGATCACCTGCTCCAGTGCAGACTTGACCCTGTTGGCGATAGCCTTGGACAGGATCTTGCAGTCCACAGTCAGGAGTGAGATGGGCCTCCAATTTCTAATGTCTTCCCTCTCCTGCTTCTGCTTGTAGATGAGGGTGATGATGCCCTTCCACATGGATTCGGACATGCTGCCTGCCAGGAGCAAAGCGTTGTACACTTCCAGCAGGTCGGGGCCCGTCCGGTTCCACAGAGCCGAATACAACTCGACCGGTGAGCCGTCGCTTCCGGGAGTCTTACCCGACTCAAAGGAACAGATGGAGCCAGTCAGCTCGTCCAGGGTCAGTGGCTGCTCCAGACTCTCCCGCTTGCCGTCGACTGAGACCTGCGTGATAGACGACAGGAAGTTGTGGGAGGCTGTGGAGTCTGTGGCCTTTTCTCCGTACAGACCGGCAGAGAAGGACCTGCAGATCCTCAGTATGTCTGTCTGCGAGGACGCGACTGAGCCGTCCTCTTCCTTGTGGATCACAGAGCTCCCTCCGTGCACCTTTTGGAAGAAGAATCGTGAGCACGTCTCGTCCTGCTCCACGGTTTGGACCCTCGATCGGAAGACGATCTTGGAAGACTCAGCGGCAAAGTGCTGGGCCTGCCGGCCCTTCACCTCCCGCAGTTCCTCCCTGACATCCACCCCCCCCTAGACTGCAGAAGGGGGAGTTGCTGCACCTCTGTCTGGAGTTTACGCAGTTCCCTCTGCCCCTGCCTTGCTTTCTGGATACCCTTGCGGTTGAAGAACCTCTTGATGTTCTCCTTGGAGGCTTCCCACCAGTGAACTGGGGAATCAAAGGAGGCTTTCAAGGTTCTCCAACCTGTGTACTCCTCCTCTAGTTCCTTGATGTTCTCTGGGGTCAGCAGCTTGACGTTCAGCTTCCACGTCCGCCTCCCCGCCTTCCGGTCCTCCCGCAGGTGACAGGTGGCTCGCAGGAGGCAGTGGTCAGAGAAGAACACCGGCGTGACGTCTGACCGTGAGGGGCTCTGACAGGAAGAGGAAGTCGATCTGGGAACGGGCTGAGCCGTCCGATCGTGTCCAGGTGGCTTGCGGCAAAGCTCCACCTGTGGGGTCGCCAAAGGCGTCGCGCAACTTGGCTGTCTTTACCGTATGCATCAGGAGTCTGGAGGCACTGTCCAGCCTGCCGTCGGCGCTGCCGAATCGTCCAGCCGCATCAATGGTGCAGTTGAAGTCTCCGGCCAGAACGCCTGGCCGGGACGACACCAGCAGCGGTGGGAGCTGCTCGAGGACGCCCACTGGCAACCTTTGATGTCCCTGAACGTTGTTTGACCAATGTGGACCATTTTTGGTCCTCTTCCACCCTCCCAGACACACATTATTATGGTGACCGTATCACCAGGTGGTCAGAGGTTGACCCTTTCACATTGACAATGGCCCGGGCGTTCATCAGAACCTGGGTTGCTTAGTTTGGCATCCCATCTGACAGTTCCTTTGACTGCCGTCTCCAATTCATATCAGACCTCTGGGCAGTCCAATAGCCTATGCGAGTGGTTTCACTGCTCCTTAAAGGCTGCTCTGAAGGTTCTCTAACGGATGAGTGTTGACATGATCATCTCCTGCAGGTCCTCCTGGGGCTCAGACATCTCCAAAAGAGGACCTGCAGTCGTCCTCGGCTGAGTTGGCATACAAGCAGCTGTTACGAGTGCCACGTGATTTTTCTCCTGACGCAACAACTACTTGGTCTGCACCTCAACAGGTTTCCAAGCTCCTCAGTAAATTCAATTCCTTTGCACCTATTCCTACCTCTCCCATGATGGCGTACAGCACTGTTGGATTCCTGTTGATTTACATCCCACCTCGTTTGTGTTCGTGTGCCATGATCCACACCGATATCCCATTAAGCCCTGTTATGATGGCCCATTCTTTGTTTGGGCCAGAGGGAAAAGACTTTTATCATAAATAAGAGGGGTAAATCTGAATATATTTAGGTAAATCACCTTAAAGTGGCTCACAAAGATTTGGAAGGTTCTGATACCATGCCCCTGGCATCTGAACATAGCCAAGATCATGTCAACATCCCTCAGGATGAGCCGGAGGCACCTGCTTATTCTCCACCCATGGAACATAGGACCCGAGTCAGGCTGCTCGTCCAAGCTCCGGCCAGGCTCCTAATGCCGTTTTTTGTGAATTGGGGGTTGGGGGCGCTGTATAGGGTAATGCAACTGGTGGAAACGCACGTAATTCACAACCTCCGATATTAAGTCGGGGTTCACTTTGACGCCGGTCTGATGTGATGATGTAATTTTACGGGTTTCTGTGACCGTGCTTTGCATACAGCGTTTGATGTGCAGTATTTGAGTTACAGTTTCTCTTAAACAGGAAATGTCTCGCGCCATTTTATTTGGAAAATCTACAATATATCCTAAGGCTTTTCAAGAATTCCAGCACATCTTCTTTCTTAACAAGTATGCTGACGTCACATTTGTCAAGGTCCCTGTCATTGGTGAATACTGAAGCAAAGTATTTATTAAGGAATCCCCAAACTCCTCTCACTCCAAACCCATTTCCTCTTCTATACTTGATATCTCTTACCTCCACACTAGTCATCCACCTGTTCTTCACGTACATGTAGAAAATATTGGGGTTTTCCTTAATCCTACTAGCCAATCTTTTTCACACCCTCTTCTAGCTCTGATAAATCCATTCTTCAGCTCCTTCCTGGCTGCTGCATAACTCTCCAGAGCTCTATCCGATCTTGCTTCTTAAACCATACATAAGTTTATTTCTTCCTTTTGACAAGTTGTTCCTAATCTCTTTTCAACCATAGTTCTTTCACTCTTTTGTCCCTTCCCTGCCTCAATTGAACAAGCCTATCTAGAAGTCCACACTTTGATTGTACATTTCCCTAAGTTGTCACGGTCCTGATCCTTTATTCCCTAGTTTCCTCTAATTTCCTTTGATTGTGCCAAGGTTCCGACTGTTAATATCCCAATTGCCTCTATTTTATTTTGATGACGACATACCTGCTTTCCATTTGGACCTGCAGTATAAGAATCCCGGCGTTACAAACCCTAGTTGCAAGATCGTTGGTTTTGCCTGTGCGGCGATTAACGTTTTCCGGCCGCTTAGGAACGTGTGTTCTAAGTTCTGCTCTAGTTTCAAGGTTTAACCATGAAGGCTCCGTGTCAGGATCCCTCCTGTTTGTTCAGCGTTCACGTTCGTGTAACAATCCTAACTCAGTCTCCCAGCCTTGGGACTGAAGCGAACCCGCACTTGGGTTCGCTTCAGTCGCTCATTGCAACAGAAACGATCTGGCCACAATGGACCCAGCGGACACGAATACCCTGCAACAAGCCCCCGCCAGCCAGGGCACCCTACTGGGTCTGCACGATGAACTTCTCCGGGATGACATGGAGAACCTCCTGTCTGCTAACGTAACGAGGATCGGTGACCAGCTGGACCGTGTATCCGCTCATCGTACCCCGTCCACTCCTAGAACACAGTCTAACCAGCCCAGACAGCCTGTAGTGGCAACGCCCTACGTCTCAGCAACAGCCACGCCTAGAGAGCCGCACATCCCTGAACCAGAACCCTGAGGATTTGGGGAAGTGCCGGGCCTTCGTTCTGCAATGCTCTTTGGTATTCGATCACGTACTCCACAGATAACTCAAAACTAGTTTATTTCTTGGGGTGTTGTGGGGAAGTGTCTTAGCGTGGGCGACAGTTGACTGGGACAACCAGACGGAGATCTGCTCTTCTTTCCCCACGTTAACACGGAAATGAGAAAGATCTTTGACCATCCCGTCCGTGATAAAGATGCCTCTGAGAGTTTAATCCCTCTCTGTCAGGGCTCACGCAGCGTTGCCAAACACTCCGTGGAGTTCCGGACGTTAGCAGCCGACTCGGGGTGGAAAGACGATGCACTCCAAGGGGTATTTGGGAATGGACCCCTCTCTCGCGACGGGCATTATCACCTCTCATCTTCCTCTGTAGGCGCAGGTTTCTTCTTTGTGGGAAAGAAAGACGGTTCACTGCGCCCCTGCATTGACTACCGAGGCCTAAATAGCATAACCATAAAGAACAAGTATCCACTGCCCCTTATCAACTCTGCTTTCGATCCACTTCACGGAGCCACCACCTTCTCCAAGCTGAACTAACCAAGTGCACACCACCTGGTCAGAATAAGGAAGGGAGATGACTGGAAAACAGCGTTTAACACCCCTCTTGGTCAGTTCGAATACCTGGTCATGCCATTCGGCCTCACCAATGCCACTGCCATCTTCCAAGCCCCGAGAAACGATGTCCTTAGAAACTTTATTAACCGTTTTGTGTTTGTTAATTTAGATGACATCTGAATCTTCTCCAGCAGTCTTCAGGAAAACCCACCATGTCCGTCAGATTCTGCAGAGAGACTCTGGAGAAAAAACTATTCGTTCAAGCTGAGAACTGCGAGTTTCATGTCCCCTCAGTCGGCTTCATCGAGAGGAGGCGAGTGAGAGCGGATCCCGAGAAGATCTGGGCCGTGGCGGAGTGGCCAACACCCACGACAGACAAGCGACTCCAGCGATTTCTGGGGTTTGCAAATTTTTATCATCGTATCATATGGGTTACAGCCGGGTGGCTGCGACCCTTACTCGTCTCACCTCAGCTACGACCGCTTTTCACTGGGACCCAGAAGCCTACTTAGCGTTCTCAGAACTGAAGAGGCGTTTCACCTTCACTCCCATCCTGGTCCAACCAGACCCCTCTTGACATTTCATTGTGGAGGTCGAGGCCTCCGACTCCGGGGTGAGAACGGTCCTCTCCCAACGTTCCGGCCCTGACCGAAAACTTCGTCCCTGTGCTTTCTTTTCTCGCCAGCTGTCCCCCGCCAAACAAAATTAAACGTAGGGAACCGGGTGTTACTGGCAGTCAAACTTGCTTTGGAGGAGTGGAGGCACTGGCTGGAGGGAGCAGAACATCCGTTTATCGTCTGGATGATCGCAAGAACCTCGCATGTACCCAAACAGCCAAACGCTTAAATTCCCCAGAAGCCCGTTGGGCATTATTCTTAGGCCGATTCAGTTTCACACTCACCTGTCGTCCGGGATCCAAGAACGGGAAGCCCGATTCTCTCTTCCGTCAATACGTTTCCGAGGAGGACCTTTCCAACCCCGAGACCATCCTTCCACCATCTTGCGTAATGGCTGCCTTCACCTGGGAGATCGAGTCCACGGTAAAAGAGGCCAACGGACTCAACCAGACCCAGGCAACGGACCCTCTAATCGCCTGTTTGTGCTCGATTCTTTTCAGTCTCGGGTTCTGCAGTGGGGGCAACCTTCTCGTTTCGCCATCTATCCCGGAATCGATCGGACTCTGTCCCTTCTGAAGAGACATTTCTGGTGGCTCTCCGTGGACGCTTACTCCCGTTCCTTCGTCTCTACCTGTTCTGTTCGTGTTGACGGAAAAGCCTCCCACCGACCACCTGCTGGACTCACCGTGGTGGACTGCTCCTCCAAAGCCCTGCACTTTGTAGCCCTTCCCAAATTCCCTACAAAACGTGGAACAGCCGACGTTCTCGTCCATCACGGGATTCCCTCTGACATTATTTCTGACTGGGGCCGCCAATTCGTCTCTCAGTTCTGGAGATCTTTTTGTCAAGCCCTTGGAGCTTCAGTAAGCCTGTCATCCCGTTTTCATCCGCAGATGGTCAAACAGAACGAAGAAACCAGGATTTGGAAGCAGCGATGCGTTGCTTAACCGCCAACATCCCGTCTTCCTGGACCATCCATCTCGCTTGGGTAGAGAACGCCCACAACTCCCTGGTCAGCACCGCCACCAGAATGTCTCTCTTCAAGTGCTTTCTCCGTTACCAATCCTCTCTGTTCTCCGCTCATGAAGATGATATTGCTGTGCTTTCTGTTCAGGGCCATCTTCGCCAGTGCTGCAAGATTTGGAAAGACACACGCGCGGCCCTGCTTCGCTCAACCGACCGCAACCTGGGGATTGCCGATCGCCATCGGACTCCTGCACCTGATTATTGGCCTGGGCAGAAGGTTTGGCTCTCTTCTAAAGACATCCCCCTCAAGAATGAACCCAAGAAACTCGCCCCTCGCTACCTGGGACCATTCGAGATTGACAGTGTCATCAACCCCTCGGTGTTCAGACTCAAACTGCCCGGATCCATGCACATTCATCCTACATTCCACGTCTCCAATTTGAAACTGGTATCTGTCAGCCCTTTGTGCCCTCCTGCCGATCCCCCTCCACCTGCCCGGATGATTGAAGACCACCCAGTATACACTGTCCGGTGAATGCTGCATGTGCGCCGCCGAGACAGAGGCCTCCAGTACCTGCGGCCCGGATGAACACTCCTGGATTCCTCGCTCCTTTATCCTGGACTCTTCGCTCATTCGCAATTTCCATCGAGTCAATCCGGAAAACCGGATGGTTCGCCTGGAGGCTTCCGTTGGGGTTGGCGGGGGGGGGGGGGTGGTATTGTCACGATCCTTATCGTTTATTCCCTAGTTTCCTCTAATTTCCTTTGATTGTGCCACGGTTCCGACCATTAATTTCCCAACTGCTTCTAATCTTCTTTGATGACGGCACACCTGGTTCCATTTGGACCTGCAGTATAAGAACCCCGGCGTTACAAACCCGAGTTGCCTGATCGTTGGGTTTGCCTGTGTGGTGATTAACGTTTCTCCGCCGCTTAGCACCGTGTGTTCTAAGTTCTGTTCTAGTTTCAAGGTTCACCTATGAAGGCTCCGTGTCAGGATCCCTCCTGCTTGTTGTTCAACGTTCACGTCCGCGTAAGAATTAAAACTCAATCTCCCGGCCTGTGTCCCGCACTTGGGTTCGCTTCAGTCGCTCATTGCAACATAAGTACATCTATTCCCAGGTTAAGAACCCAGTTCCTGCCTAATGCTCTCATAATTCCCCTCCCTCAATTAAATACTTTCACATATCGTCTGCCCTATTCTTGTCTAAGGCTATGTATGGGAAAGGTTGTGATCACCAACCACAGAATGCTCACCAACTAAGCAATCTGATACGTGACCTGGTAAATTGCCTAGCACCAGACCCAGTATGGTCTTTCCCCACTAGGTGGCCTGTCTAGATATGGACCAGTTAGTCTGACATCCGTGGTGGGGAAAATGCTACAGTCGGTTATCAAAGATGTGATAACAGCACATTTGGAAAGAGGTGACATCATCGGACAAACTCAGCATGGATTTGTGAAAGGAAAATCATGTCTCACGAATCTTATAGAATTTTTTGAAGATGTAAAGTAGAGTAGATAGGGTAGAGCCTGTGGATGTGGTATATTTAGATTTTCAAAAGGCTTTTGACAAGGTCCCACAAAGGAGATTAGTGAGCAAACTTAAAGCACACGGTATTGGGGGCATGGTATTGATGTGGATAGAGAATTGGTTGGCAGACAAGAAGCAAAGAGTGGGAGTAAACGGGACCTTTTCAGAATGGCAGGCAGTGACTAGTGGGGGTACCGCAAGGCTCAGTGCCGGGATCCCAGTTGTTTACAAGATATATTAATGATTTAGACGAGGGAATTAAATGCAGCATCTCCAAGTTTGCGGATGACACGAAGCCGGGCAGTAGTGTTACCTGTGAGGAGGATGCTAAGAAGATGCAGGGTGACTAGGATAGGTTAGGTGAGTGGGCAAATTCTTGGCAGATGCAATTTAATGTGGAAAAATTGTGAGGCTATCCACTATGGTTGCAAGAACAGGAAAACAGATTGTTATCTGAATGGTGGCCGATTAGGAAAGGGGGAGGTGTAACGAGACCTGGTTATCATTGTACACCAGTCATTGAAGGTGAGCATGTAGGTACAGCAGGCAGTGAAAAAGGCAAATAGTATGTTGGCATTCATAGCAAAAGGATTTGAGTACAGGAGCAGGGAGGTTCTACTGCAGTTGTACAAGGCCTTGGTGAGACCGCACCTAGAGTATTGTGTGCAGTTTTGGTCCCCTAATCTGAGGAAAGACAGTCTTGCCAGAGAGGGAGTACAAAGAAGGTTCATCAGATTGATTCCTGGGATGGCGGGACTTTCATATGACGAAAGACTGGATAGACTAGGCTTATACTCACTGGAATTTAGAAGACTGAGGGGGGATCTTATTGAAACGTATAAAATTCTAAAGGGATTGGACAGGCTAGATGCAAGAAGATTGTTTCCGATGTTGAGGAATTCCAGAACGAGGGGTCACAGTTTAAGGATAAAGGGAAGCCTTTTAGGACCGAGATGAGGAAAAACTTCTTCACACATCTGTGGAATTCTCTGCCACAGGAAACAGTTGAGGCCGGTTCACTGGCTATATTTAAGAGGAAGTTAGATATGGCCCTTGTGGCTAAAGGGATCAGGGGGTATGGAGAAAAAGCAAGTACAGGGTTTTGAGTCTGATGATCAGCCATGTTCATACTGAATGGCAGTACAGACTGCATCCATTTTCTATCTTTCTATATTTCTATGATTCTGGAACCATTCCTGGACACACCTAACAGATTCTGTCCATCTAAACCTTTTGCAAAAGGTGTGCAAGTCGGTATTCAGGAAGCTGAAATCACATATGACAACAACCCTGTTATTTTCCCACCTTCCAATAATCTGCCTCCCAATGTTCCTCAGTGTCTCTGTTGCTATTGACTTAAATAAGAACCTGAGGGGCAACGTTTTCACCAAGAGGTAGGTCTATGGGATGAGCTGACAGAGGAAGAGTTTGAGACAGATACATTAACAACATTTAAAGGACAGTGGGCCAGGGACATCGATTTGAAACCTGTAGCTGAATATAGGTCAGGCACGGCAAATGGGACGAAATTAGATGAGGATCTACGCTTAGTGGCCACTTTATCAGATACACCTACTCGTTCATGGAAATACCTAATCATCTAATGGTGTGACAGCAACTCAATGCATAAAAGCGTGCAGACAAGACCAAGAGGTTCAGTTGTTGTTCAGACCAAACCTCAGAATGGGGAGGAGATGTGATCTAAGTGAATTTCAGTATGGAAGAATTGTTGGTGCCAGACGGGGTGGTTTGAGTATCTCAGAAACTGCTGACCTCCTGGGGTTTTCACCCGCAACAATCTCCAGAATTTACGGAGAATGGTGTGAAACAAAACATCCAGTGAGCGGAACTTCTGTGGGTGTAAATGTCTTTTTAATGAGAGAGGTCAGAGGAGAATATCCAGACTGGTTCAGGGTGACAGCAAATCTTTAACTTTGGACTCGATCTCCCAGCTGAGGGCAGACACTACACAGGATGGTGGAAGAATGGTCTCGGGGTTGGAAAGATCCTCCTCGGAAACGTATTGGCGGGAGAGAGCATCGGGCTTCCCGTTCTTGGATCCCGGACGATAGGTAAGGGAAAATCTGAACCGGCCAAAAATTAATGCCCAACGGGCCTGGCGGGAATTCAGGTGTTTGGCGGTCTGGATATTTTCAAGGTTCCTGTGGTCTGTCCAGACAATAAATGGGTGTTCCGCTTCCTCCAATCAATGCCTCCAATCATCCAACGCCAGTTTGATCGCTTGTAGCTCCCAGTTCCCCACGTCGTCGGCAGTCAGTCGGCGAGAGAAGACACAGGGATGTAGTTTCTGATCCGGGCCCGAACGTTGGGACAGTACCGCTCTCACCCCGGAGTCAGAGGCGTCAAGCTCCCCAGTGAACTGACAGGAGGGGTCCGGTTGAATCATAACGGGGGCAGACATGAAACGCCTCTTCAGTTCGGCGAATGCTGAGTCCGCCTCGGGAGTTCCAAAGGAAAGGGGTGGCAGGTGAGGTAAGTCGGGTAAGGGGAGCCACCACCTGACTGTAGTTTCTGATGAACCGGCGATAGAAGTTCGCAAACCCCAGGAACAGTTGGAGATGCTTGCGGTCCGTGGGTTTGGGCCACTCCGCCACAGCCCGGATCTACTCGGGATCAGCTCTCACCTGTCCCCCCTCGATTATATAACCGAGGAAGCTGACCATGGGGACGTGGAATTCGCATTTCTCCGCCTTTCCGAATAATTTATTCTCCCCCAGCCTCTGCAGGACTTGACGGACATGGTGCGCGTGTTGCTGGGGACTGCTGGAAAAGATCAGGATGTCATCCAGGTAGGCAAACACATAGCGGTTAATGAAGTCTCTCAGTACATCGTTAATCAAGGCTTGAAAAACTGCAGGGGCATTGGTGAGGCCGATAGGCATGAGTAGGTACTCGAAGTGGCCTAACGGGGTATTGAAAGCCGTCTTCCACTAGTCACCCTCCATTATCCGGACCAGATGGTAGGCATTTCGGAGATCCAACTTCGAGAAGATGGTAGCTCCATGAAGTGGTTCGAACACAGAACTTATAAGATGCAGTGGGTACATGTTCTTAATGGTGATATGATTTAGGCCTCGGTAGTCGATGCAGGGACGGAGAGAGCCATCCTCCTTCCCCACAAAGAAGAATCCACCGCCCACCGGGGAGGATGAGGGTCGAATAATGCCCGACCCGAGAGACTCACTAATATATTTATCCATGACTTCTTTCTGAGGCTGGGACAAGTTATACAGGCGACTGGTAGGTAAAGAGGTCCCGGGGAGAAGGTCGATAGTGCAGTCATACGGGCGGTGTGGAGGCAGGGAAAGGGCACGTTGCTGAATACCTGTCCCAGGTCGTGGTATTCTGTGTGAACTCTGGACAAGTCGAGGGTTCCATAGACGGGCGAGGTGGCTGTATCCTCACAAGGGGATAGGGCCGACAGCAGACAGGTGGCGTGGCTAAACGGGCTCCAGCTGGCTATCCTCCCGGTAGACCAATCAATGCAAGGATTATGGGGGCGTAACCAGGGGTTTCCAAGAACTATCGGGGCTTGAGGAGAGGAGATTAGGTTAAATTGTTCCTGCTCCCGATGATTCCCAGAGAGGATAAAGGACAGTGGTGGAGTACGGTGAGTGAACCGAGCCAGAAGTCTTCCGTACAGTGCCCGCGCTTCCAGAGGGATAGACAATGGCTCCCAAGGAATACCGGCCTGGGCAGCTGTGTCTTCATCCAACAGATTGCCCTCAGCACCGGAGTCTATCAAGGTAGACAAGGACAGGGACTGTTGGTTGTAAGTTTGATCTGCATCCGGGTTTGGGGAACTGAAGGGAGTGTCGTCTGATTCACCAGAACATTTGGACTGGGGGCTACACTATGAGCAGATGGAGAAGGGAGGCTGGCCAAAGATGGTAAGGTGGGCCGTAGGATGACCCGAGGAGCAGGGTGACCGGTCTTTTCTCTCAAAGTCGATTATCTACCCTGGTGGCTAGAGAGACCAAAGAGTCCAGGCTGTTCGCGTCATCCCTGGCCACTAATTCATCTTTTATCTTGTCATAGAAACCCCGTCGAAACACTTCCTGTAGAGCTCCGTCATTCCAGCCAGAGTCGGCCGCTAATGTTCGGAACTCTACGGAGTATTTCGCTACGCTTCGCGAGCCCTGACTGGGAGTCTGAAGGCGCCGAGCGGCGTCCTTCCCGCGAATGGGCTGTTCAAAAACCTTCCTCATTTCGGAGACGAAGGTGGAGAAGGAGGGACAGACCTCTGGACGGTTGTCCCAGATCGCGGTGGCCCATGATAAGGCGTCCCCTCGCAGCAGCCCCAGGATGTGCACAATTTTTGATCTGTCTGAGCTGTACGTACGTGGCTGTTGCTCAAAAAACGGAGAGCACTGCAGGAAGAAATCCTGGCACGACCCTAGATCCCAGTGTAGGGTTCTGGTTCGGGTACGTAAGGCTCTTGAGGTGATTGTGTTGCCGAGCCAAGCGGCGTAGCCACCCCAAGCTCTGCGGTTTGGTCAGAGTGGGTTCTTGGAAGAGATGGAGTAAGGGGAGCAGATACCCGGTCAAACTGCTCACTGACCTTCTTTACATCCTTGGATAGGGCACGAAGAACCTTCATGACTTCTCTGAGTAGTTGCTCATGTATGCCCAGTAGGGAGTCCTGGCTAACGAGGGCCTGTTGCACCGGGTCCATGTTGCTGGGTTCAATACGGTCCGTTCGTTCTGGTACACGGGAGTGACGGAGGAGAGCCCAAGTGCAGGACACTGGCACGTCGACTCAGTTTGGGTGGCAGTCGTGGACCTTAGCGGAGATCAAGAAACCAGAGGATCTTGACAAGGAGACGGTATTCACAGGGACTCTTTAGAACTAGAGCAGAACTTAGAATTGCCGGTTCTAATTGGAACAGGGAATGAAGTATCACACGAGAATTGACCAACGAACTGACAACGTGTGATAGAGTCGCCATCGTATTTATTTCCCAGTCTCTGATGAGAGCCAGATGTACGGTAATTGTGTAACTAGTAGCAATTGACTGAAATTGAGGAATAATCTTGGAGAAAGTAGTTTTAAAGGGGAACGGCCAACTGGAACCATGACACTTACTGTGTGTCAATGGGAACTCTACCTCATCTCTTGCCAGTAAAACAATCAATCAGCTTTTTTTGGAATCTTGGTGATGTTAGAGACAATGTGGTCCTGGAAGTTTTTTGGAATTCAAGGACAAGGCAACTCTTATTCTTGTGGCTATTGTATTGAATGTTCATCGAAGTAGTCAGTATTGCAAAATGACAGCAATGAAGGAGGAATGAAAAGTAAGACCAGTAACAAAGGAACTGGCGATTGTGTCAGGGAAGTTCTGCAATGCCTCCACTTCCTCAGGAGGGTATAAAAGGGCACGTTCCCCATCAGATGGAGACCATGTGTCATGAAGGTTCACAAAAAAACTTTACTTCCTCAGAAAGTTAAAGAAATTGACCTGGTGCTCTTTGAAGCTTACCACGTTTATCAATACACCATAGACGGCATTCTGTCCAGGTGCATCACGACCTGGTACGGCAGCTGATCTGTTCGAGTCCGCAAGAAGTTGCAGAGAGTTGTAGGCACAACTCAGCACATCACAGAAACCAGACTCACCTCCATGGGCTGTCTACTCTTCCCACTGCCTCAATGAAGCAGACAGGATAATCGAAGACCCAACCCATCCTGGACATTCCAAAGTCTGGAAGTCCATACTACCAGTTTTAATGGCAGTTGTTATCAGACATTTGAATGAACCTCCTGAATGATAAAATTACACACTTGACCTCACAATTTACCTTGTTCTGATCTTGCACCTTACTGTTTATCTACACTACACTTGCTCTCTAACTGGTACACTTTATTCTGCATCTGGCTTTACCTTGTTCTACTTCGATGCATTGTGCAATGATTAGACAAGCTCTTCATTGTACATTTGGTACATAAAGGTACCTTTAGTAATAAACCGATTCCAATTCCAAATTATAGACTTGCCAGGTGTCCTCTCAGTCTACTCTGCTCCAGAGAAGACAATCCATTTCTGTCCACCCTCTCCTTATAGCTCATACCATCTAATCCAGGCAGCATCCTGGTGAACACCCTATCCAAAGCGTCCACACCCTTGCTGTAATGAGGTGACCAAATCTCCACAACTTGCTCCAAGTGTGGCCTTAACCAATGTTTTCTACAGATTCAATGTGACTTCCTGTCTGTTCTATACCCGATACCACAACCACTGATAAGTCTTGTATCTAATTATCTAAGTTTAGAGAAGCCTTCTTTCTGCCTTCTTTATCAGACTGTTTACTTGAAACTTGGTACACATGACAACAATAAACCAGTACCAATCCATTGCAAACTAGTTCCAGCAGGTTAGGTAAGGGAGCCTTCTCTCACAGGAATAGTCTGTGAACAATAGAAAGACTTGCCCAACACAGCCTTGACATGTCAGGCTGACAGATCAAGAAATTTTAAAATCTACAGAATAAGTACAGATGAACAGTTTGTTCTATTGGCAGGTAATCAAACATAAAGTAGATGACACTGTACTTTCCCCGTTTATCTGTAACTATTGAACTTTATTCTTCTATTATTTTACTGATGCAGCCACACTAGCAGTCTACTTGATTAGGAGCTTGCGGTGACTTGGAATGTCTCCAAAGGCCAGCAATTTCTACAGAAGTATGGCACAGACCATTCTGAATGTTTGCATCTCCACAGAGTATGGAAGCTCTAGTGCATAAGATCGCAAATGGCTGTGGAAGTTGACATCTGAACCAGGCACAGCACTTCCCACAATTGAGGACATCTTCAATAGGCAGTACCTCACTCGGAACTCTCAACATCTGAGTCATGCCCCGTTCACCTTAGTAACATCAGGGAGGAGTACAGGAGCCTGAAGACCAACACTCAAAGATTCCAGGTCAGCTTCATTCCTTCCACTATCAGATTTCTGAATGATGCGTGAAACCATGAACACTGTCTCACTGTTCACTTTTGCAATATTTATTTTTGTAACTTATCGTTTTTTATGCCTTGCACTGTACTGCTGCTGCAAAACACAAAATTTCATGACATGTATCAGTGATAATAAACCTGATTCTGATTCTGACAATTTTTTCACTGTACCTCGGTACCTGTGACAATAACACACCAATTCCTATTCCAGTTGAAAATGACAAGAAATGTATGACTTAAATAGAAATTAAAACCTTATTTCAATAAAGGCAAGTAGTGAGAACTGTAGTAACTGATTGATACAAAAACATGGAGGTCAACAATTGGCTTATCAACAGTGCTCTTCCCCAGTAGCAACACATTCAGCTTTCAGAGTATAAAGTAAATTTTATTGTCAAACTACATATATGTCGTGATATTAACCTTGAAATTCTTCTGGCGGGCATACTCAACAAATATATAGAATAGTAACTGTAACAGAATCAGTGAAATACCACCCAACTAGGGCGTTCAAACAAAGTGCAGAAGACAACAAACTACCAATTCAAAAAGGAGAAAAAAATAACATATATTAACTGGCAAGATGTATTGAGAATATTCCTGATCAGTGCCCTGCATTACTAGCAACTCATGCCTTCTATTCCGCTGATCTGGCAGACAGAATACTTTCTCATTCGTCAGCTGGTCTCCAAGATAGAGGAGGAACATGACGTTCTTGATGACCAGGGTTTCCATATAACTGGCTCTATCTGGCCATATTTGGCAAATACCCTTCCAAACCTTTCCCATCAATGTACCTGTCAAGGGGCGTGTTAAACGTTGCTATTGTAACTGCCTCAACCATGTCCTTACACATCATACCACCTTCAGTAAAAATGTTCCTTATCAGGTTCCTATTAAATATTTCCACTCTCATCTTAAACCTGTTCCTGCTGGTCCTTGATTCTATAACTCTCAGGAAAGGACTGTGTGCATTCACCCTATCCCTGCCCCTTATAATTCCCTCCATCTCTATAAGATCATCTTTCAGTGTCCTGTGATCTAAGGAATAAAGTCCTAGGCTATCCACATTTTCCCTCTAACTCAGCCTCTCATGTCCTGGCAGTTTCCAATGCATAATCCTCCGTAACTTCCGCCACCTCTTACGTGATCCCACCACCAACCACGTCTTCCCCTCCCCTCCACTCTCGGCTTTCCACAGGGATCGCTCCCTACGCGACTCCCTTGTCCTTTCTTTCCCCCCCCCCCCATCCCTCCCCACGGACCTCCCTCCGGGCACTCATCCCTGCAAACAGAAGAAGTGCTACACCTGCCCCCACACTTCTTCCCTCACCACCATCCCAGGCCCCAGACAGTCCTTTCACGTGAGACACCACTTCACTTGCGAGTAAACAGGGGTGAAATGCTGTATGCGGTGCTCCCAATGTGGCCATTTATACTTTGGGGAGACCCGCCGCAGACTGGGAGACAGTTTCGCCTAACACCAGAGCTCAGTCCTCCAGCAGTGGCAGGATCTCCCTGTGGTGTGGCCACACACTTCAATTCCACAGACCACTCCCACTCCGACATGTCCGTCCATGGCCTCCTCTACCATCAGGGCGAGGGCACACGCAGGTCGATGGAGCAATACCTTATCTGCCGCCGAGGTTGCCTCCTTCCTGCCGACATGAACATCCAACTCACTGACCTCCGTTTATGTATATTTGGCCACATTTGACCAATATCCTTTTAAATCTTTCCCATCGTTGTACCTACCAATGTGCATTTTAAATATTATTGTAGCTGCCTCAAGCACTTCTTTCAACAAAAATACCACCCTTTGTAAAAATGTTACCCATCGGGTTTATATTCAAAGCATCACATCAAAATGCAGGAGGAATTCAGCAGGTAAGGCAGCATCTATGAGAAAGAGTAAACTATCGATGTTTTGGACTGATACCCTCATTGCGACTGGAAAGCAAGAAGAGAAGTCAGAGGAAGAAGTTGGTGGGGTGGAGGGATTAGTACAAGGTGAGAGGTGAAATTGGGACAGGGTAGTGGGTGAAGAAAAGAGATGAGAAGTTGTTTGGTGAATGAGACAAAAGGCTAGAGAAGTGGACATCTGATAGGAGACGACAGAAGATCATGGAAGAAAGGAAAAGGGGACCGGCTCCAGGGAGAGGTGACGGGCAGGTATGGCAATAAAGTGAGACAGAGAAATAGGAACAAGGAATGAGGAAGGAGGGGCTGTGGGGATATTTACCGGAAGTTGAAGGAATCAATATTCATGTCATCTGGTTGGAGGTCACACAGATGGAATACAAGTGTTGCTCATTCAACCCGAGTGTGGCATCATCACAGCAGTAGCGGAGTTCATGGACTGACATGTTGGTATGTGGATGGGAAGTTTAATTGAAAGAGGTGGTCACAGGGAAACTCTGCTTTCTGATGTGGACGGAGCAAATGTCCTCAGAGAGGCAGCCTCCCAGCCTACATCAGGTCTCAATGATATACAAGAGCACAGGACAAAGTAGGTGACCCGAACAGATGTGCAGGTGAAGTATTGCCTCACTGGAAGGATTCTTTTGGCCCCAAATCATAGTGAGGGAGAAAGTGTAAGGGCAGGTAAGGCACTTGCTCTGCTTGCTAGCATGTGTTCCAGGAGAGAAATAAGTGGGAGGGACAAGTGGACCAGGGTGTTGTGTAGAGGGCAATAAATGTGGAACGCACAAAGTGGGGGTGGGCGGGAACCTTTGTTCAGTGGTGGGATCCTGTTGAAGTTGAAGAAATTTATGGAGAATTGCCTGCTGGATGCAGAGTCGAGTGGATTGGTTGGTGAGGATGAGGAATCCTCTCCCTGGAGTGGCGGCAGGAGGATAGGCAGAAGTGCAAAAACTGGAAGAGATGAAGATGAGGGCAGTGTTGACGGAGGAGAAAGGCAAGTCTCTTTCTTTATAGAAGTACGACATATCAGTACATAGTTCTGGATTGGAAAGCTTCATTCTGATGGCAGTTCTGTTGGAAACGGAGGAACTGAGTGAAGGAACTGGCATTCGTAATGTGACAGGTTGGGAAGAGGTAAAGTCCAGGTAGCTGTGAGAGACAGTGGGTTAATAAAAGATATTAGTGGATAAGCTGTCTCCTGAGATGGAGTCAGAGAGATCAAGAAAAAGGAAAGAGCTGATGAAATAGACCAAGTAAATCTGAGTGTGAGGTGGACGTTGGACTCGAAGTTCATGAAGTTCATAAGCTCAGCTTGGGTGCAGGACACAGCACCAATGCAGTGGTATGGAGTGGTAGAGAGAATTCGAGAGTGATGCTGTTGCAGGCTTGTAATTTGGACTGTTCCACATAGCCAATGAAAAGGCCTGCAATGCAGGGGCCCGTGTAAGTGCCCATGCCTACATCTTAGAAGGAAGTGAGGTGAGCCAAAGGAGAAATTATGGAGGGTGAGGAATAATTCCACCAGGAGGAGGAGAGTGGAGGGGATCTGGTTTTGGCCTGTTGTCCAGAAACAAGAAGAGTGCATTTAGGACCTTCTGATGGGTGATGGAGGTTTATAGGGACTGGACATGTACAGAGAAAATGAGATGATCAGAGCCAGGGGAACTAAAGTAATTATAAAGATCAAGTTTGTGTGAAATGTCTCGCATGTAGGTCGGAAGGGACTGAACCAGGGTTGATAAAACAGAGTCGAGGTATGCAGACACGAGTTCGATGGAGCAGGAGCAGGCAGAAACAATGGGTTTACTCAAACAAACAGGTTCAGGCGTATTGGGTAGGAGGCAGAACTGGGAGATTCAGGTTATGGAAACTATGAAGTTGGTGGCAGTGGATAAGAGATTCCCAGAATGAGTAAGATCAGTGATGGTACAGGATTCAACGGCCAGGTGCTTCTTAGTGGGTCCTACTAAGTATTTCCCATCTCATCTCGAATTGTGCCATCTGGTTTTTGATTCACCAACTGTGGAGAAAGGACTGTGTACAATCTCCCTATGTCAACTTGCATAAGTTTCTACATCTCTATCCAATCACCTCTCAATATCCTATGCTCTGAAGGGTAAAGTCCAAGCCTCTGCACACTCCCCCTTTAACGCAGCTCACATTGTCCTGGTGACATCCCTGAAAACCTTCTCGGCATTCTTTCTAGTTTAATAACACAGTTACCTTCCCCGAGCAGTAAGGCTGATCAACACCCCCACCCCGCCACCATCCACTGTATCATTTACTGTCAGTCACTCTATATACAGACAATCCTGTGACGAGCATTATATCTCCATGTAGTTATACACTCTTATATATTTATATTCATTGCTCTTTCATTATTGTGTTTGTTATCGGATTGTGCTATTTTTGTGCTGCAGATTCCTCTCAATTCCTGTGGCCATTCCCCTCAACAACAAGTATACTGATTTGGAGACTGTTGTGTGGAATGACATACCTGGGACAAACTGTGGCAAACAGATCTCTGGGGCTGAGTCTGGTTCTGTAGTGCCGAAGGGAGGGGGGAAGAGGAGGAGAGTGGAAGTGATAGGGGACTCAATAGTTAGGGGTACAGACAAGAGGTTTTGTGGTCGTGACAAATGCTCCCGCATGGTTTGTTGCCTTCCAGGTACCAGGGTCAGGGATATCTCTGATCGCATGCACAGCATTCTGAAATGGGCGGGTGAGCAGCCAGATGCCATGGTACACATCGGTACCAATGACGTAGGAAGAAAGAGTGAGGAGGTCCTGAAGAGTGAATATAGAGAGCTTGGTAGGAAGTTAAAAAGCAGGACCTTGAGGGTAGTAATCTCAGGATTGCTACCTGAGCCATGTGCCAGTGAGGGTAAGAGTAGGATGCTCTGGAGGATAAACACGTGGCTGAGGAACCAGTGCAGTGGGCAGGGTTTCAGATTTCAGGATCATTTAAAATCATCTAAAAATCATCTTCTCGGAAAGTTGAGTCCTGTACAAGAGAGACGGGTTACACCTGAACTGCAAGAGGACCAATATCCTTGCAGGGGGCAGGGGGATTTGTTTGTACTATTGCGGGGAGAGGGGTTAAACTAAATTTGCAGGGGGATGGGAACCAGAGTGCCAGAGCAGACAGTGGAACGGGGGTGAAAATAATGATGTTAAAGGTTCATGCAAAGACACAAAGTATTGTGTGTGATGGTAATAATCTTCTGAGGTGTGTCTATTTCAATACGAGGAGTATTGTGGGTAAGGCTGACGAGCTGAAGGCGTGGATTAATATGTGAAATTATGACATTATAGCCATTAGTGAAACTTGGCTACAGGAGGGCAGGACTGCAACTTAATGTTCCAGGGTTCCGATGTTTCAGACGTGATAGAGGATGAGAGATGAAGGGTAAGGGTGTGGCATTGCTAGTCAGGGAAAATGTTACAGCAGTGCTCAGGACAGATTAGAGGGCTTGAGGCCATATGGGCAGAGCTGAGAAACAAGGAAAGTATGGCCACATTAATGGGGTTGTATTATAGACCACCTAATAGTCAGCGAGAATTGGAGGAGCAAATCTGCAGAGAGGTAGCAGACAACTGCAGGAGACATAAAATTATGATGTTTGGGGATCTTAATTTTCCACATAGTGATTGGGACTCCCATATTGTTAAAGGTCTAGATGGGTTAGAGTGTGTAAAATGTGTTCAGGAAAGTTTTTTAAATTAATATATACAGGTACCAGCTGGATGTAATGTCAATTCTCCTATTAGCAAACGAGTTAGGACAGGTTACAAAGCCAAATTTGAAGGAATGAGCAAGAATCTAAAAGCATGGTTTGGGACAGGTTGTTCTCTGGCAAGGATGTGATTGGTAAGTGGGAGGCCTTCAAAGGAAAAAATTTAAGAGTGCAGAGTTTGCATGTTCTTGTCAGGATTAAAGGAAAAGTGAATAAAAATAAGGAACCTTGGTTCTCACTGGATATTGGAACTCTGATAAAGAAGAAGAGAGAGATGTATGACATGTATAGGAAACAGGGAGCAAATAAGGTGCTTGAAGAGTATAAAAAGTGCGATAATACTTAAGAAAGAAATAAGGAGGGCTAAAAGAAGACATGATAATCCAAAGAGCTTCCACAGGTATACTAAGAGCAAAAAGATAATAAGGTATAAAATTGGTCCTCTTGAAGATCAGAGTGGTCGGCTATGTATGGAACCAAAGGAAAGAAGATCTTAATGGTTTTTTTTAAAAAATCTGTATTTACTAAGGAAACTGGCGTGGAGTCAATGGAAATAAGGCAAACAAGTGATTAGTTTATGGAAGGTATACAGATTGAAGAGGAGGAGGTGCTTGCTATCTTGAGGCAAATCAGAGTAGATAAATCCCCAGTACCTGACTGGGGATTCCCTCGAATCTTGAAGGAGACTAGAGCTGAAATTACAGGGGCCCTGGCAGATAAATTTAAAACGTCGGTATCTATGGGTGAGGTGCCAGAGGACTGGAGGATAGCTCATGTTGTTCCGTTGTTTCAAAAAGGCTCTAATCCAGGAAATTATAGGCCGGTAAGTTTGACGTCGTTAGTAGTTAAATTATTGGAAGGAGCACTAAGAGATAGGATCTACATGTGTTTGGATAGACAGGGACTTACTAGGGAGAGTCATATTTAACAAATCCATTAGAGTTTATCAAGGAGGTTAGCAGGAAAGTGGATGAAGGGAAGGCAGTGGATGTTGTCTACATGGACTTCAGTAAGGCCTTTGACAAGGTCCCGCATGGGAGGTTAGTTAGGAAGGTTCATTCGCTAGTATACATGGTGAGGTAGTAAATTGGATTAGACATTGGCTCAATGTCTAGGAAAAGAGTTAGGACAGGTGATGGATGTGTGTGTAGGGGAATACTTAGGTTCCAGTGATCACAGCACCATTAGTTTCAACTTGATTGTGGGTAAAGATAGATCTGGTTCTCGAGTTCTAAACTGGAAAATGGCCAAATTTGAAGAAATGAGAAAGAATCTAAAAAGCGTGGATTGGGACAGGTTGTTTTCTGGCAACGATGTGATTGGTAAGTGGGATGCCTTCAAAGGAGAAATTTTGAGAGTGCAGAGTTTGTATGTTTCTGTCAGAGAGTGGTTGAGGAGGATTGCTTCTCTGAGTGGAAGCCTGTGACTAGTGGAGTGCCGCAGGGATCAGTGCAGGGTCCATTGTTATTAGTCATCTATATCAATGATCTGGATGATAATGTGGTAAACTGGATCAGCAAATTTGCTGATAATACAAAGATTGGAGGTGCAGCGGACAGCAAGGAAGGTTTCCAAAGCTTGCAGAGGGATTTGGACCAGCTGGAAAAATGGGAAGAAAAATGGAAGATGGAGTTTAATACAGACAAGCGTGAGGTATTGAACTTTGAAAGAACAAACCAAGGTAAAGCATATAAGGTAAATCGTGGGGCACAGAGGAGTGTAGTAGAACAGAGGAATCTGGGAATACAGATACAAAATTCGTTAAAAGTGGCGTCACAGCAAGACAGAGTCATAAAGAGAGGCTTTGATACATTGGCCTTCATAAATCAAAGTACTGAGTATGTGGGATCTATGGTAATGGACACTTGATACCCCCTTAATTTTCTTATATGATGGTTATATTATTTTTATTGCTTTGGTTTGTTATTTTGTTTATTACAATTTGATTAATGTAATTTATGGTCACGAGGAGCAAAGCTTATACAGGCACTTGGGGGCAGCTGAGGGCTCCTGGGGGACGGCAGTGCGCATGTGATAAAGTATTCGAGTACGGCCCCGCAGCATGTTTGGTGAGCCGATGCGCTTGTGTTCGGGTGTTTCCGGAAAGGTAAATAAATAAAGACATTATTTTAAACTTCTGCGCGCCTGGAAGTGCCCTTTGTGTCCAGGTGTGCACCAAATATTAGAGGCACCGCTGGGGTTATTAACGTCGCGCTCAGTGTGGCAACAACGAGGACAGGGATCGCTGTTGATTGACAGCGGGAGCGCGCAGCTTCGGGGCGCGGCTATACCACACATAATGGATTCGGAGGAGTTGGCAGAGGTCTTGTCTCAGAGACTATGGCTTTTGCATCTGGATCAGCTCAAAGAGGTGTGTGTGGAAGCTAAGATCCCATGTAAAAATGTTACCACAAGGCGAACGTTAATTAGACTAATGAAGTTATGAAGTACTATCTAAGGACAACGATGGAATTAGTTGAGCAGATGAGAGGAAATACCAGAAACACTGGTAATGGGGGAAAAAAGCAGACAACACAGCACAAACCAGCCAGAGAACAGCTGAAGAAATGAGCTTGGCAGAAAAATATTTACAGCTCCATCTAAACAGTCAAGCTGTGCAGGATGAAGTTAGGAGATTGACTGAAAGAGTGGACAGTGCATCTTCAAGTCAAGCTTCAGCTCCACAAAATGTATTGCCTACAGCTGAAAACCGGCTTCCGGAAGTGACAACAAGGAGATAATTCAAGATCTGGGGTCAGATCAGGGGAGAAAGGACAGAAGGACAAACTCTCATACATAAACCTGATGCGACAGATTGACAGAGGCCTGAGGAGGGGACACAGTGAGGCTGAGGTCATGGAAGCGGTGATCAAGTCAATCAGTCCAGGTTTGAGTATTCGTGAAATGCTGGAGATAAAAAGTAACCTTACCCTTCCTCGACTGAAGGCAATTGTAGAGGGACATTTCAACGAGGAATGCTCTATAGATTTATTTCACAGACTGGTAAACATAACACAAGTCAGTCGTGAGTCTCCCCAAAATTTCCTCTTTGGAGCAAATGAGATAAAAGAGAGGCTGCTAATTACTTCGAAAGAGGTAGGGTCAGACGAGCAGTAGAGTCCGGAGCTCATTCAGAAGAGATTCTTGATGTCAGCTAGTACTGGGCTGTCAAATGACCATATCAAGTTTCAGCTTAAGCCTTATCTCGACGATCAGAGAGTGACAGATGAAATACTCATCGACAGGATGAATGAAGCAGCCAGTGTTAAATCCGAAAGGCAGTCCAAGCAAAGAAAGAACACAAGCTGCAGAGTCCCAAAAGTAAATGAATTACAGACAGAAATGCAGAGCAGTCAGCAGAGCCAGGGTGCAGCCGAAGCCAGAGTGGGGGTTCTAGAGCATGCAGATGAAATTGTGAAGCCTAAGAGCCGTAAAGCACTTGTTGTAGCTAGTTCAAGAGACACAGAGCTTTATGAAGTAGTCAGTCTGCTGAGAGAAGAAATGGCTGAAATAAGGAAAAGCATAGCTAACTCTCAAGGACCCACCGGCTAAGTAAGACTGAGTGTTAGGAGAAGATGTAAAGCATGTCAGGAGCAGGGAACAGGTGACCAGTGTGAACACTGCTTCAGATGCGGGCGGACAGGGCAGCTCTCAAGAGGCTGTAGAGGACAAAGAAGGCTGGCAGGGAAATCTGACAGCAATGTGACAATCCAGCCTGTCACAATCCCAGAATCATCAGCTCCAAGCCCAGCTGGACCAGATGACAAGGTGCATGAGCTTCTTTGCGAGACAATCAGGCAGCTGGAGGTGGAGTTAGAGAAAATTGGGAAGGCTGAACAACAGATGGTGGGCGCTACCTACGCCAGCCATCTTTCTTTACGTCATCAAACCAAGCTGACAGCTCTCATCGGGAAGAAGTGCATGGTGGATTGTTTCTTTGCGGGAGTAGCCACACAAGCTCAATGGGATACTGGCTCACAGGTCACTATTATTAATGAAAAGCAGAGAGAGTTCTGTTTTCCACACGTCGGGGTACGGAACATGGATGAGTTCCTGGGTGAGAACGAGAAACCTGTGGGCAAAGCAGCAAACCAGACACCCATCCTCTTTGCAGGAGCTGAAGTTCATGTTGGGGTCAAATAGGTGCCCAACGTCAGAGCTGCTTGTGCTGGCAGTTGTCTCTAATGAACCAGGAGTAGCAGAGCCACCGATCATCGGCTACAATGTAATTGAACGGCTGGTGATGAAAGGAATGGAGCAGCATCTAGAAGTTACACCTGCTGCGGTAAGAGATGCTTTTTCTATTGACTGTAAAAAGCAAATGAGTTGATCCACATATTGCAGAGCGGTGACCAGGATGACAAGGAGGGCGTGGTGAGAGATGGAAAACTAAAGATAGTGATTCCTGTTGGCCAGACCATGGAGGTCAAGTGTAGAGTGAGCACAGGGCCCCTTTCCGCAAAACAGGAAGTTATTTTCGAACCAGATGAGATCCCAAAGTGGCCAGAGGGGTTGAATATTACTGACACCGTCATCTGTCTGCAGAAGGGAAATTGGTTAAGGGTGGTTATCCCCGTTACTAATGACAGCAACCACGACATTACTCTCACCCCTCGCACAGTGCTGGGATAGCTACAAAAAAAAATCAAGGTTATTTACCCAGTAGATGTAAGGCCAGTCAATGCCAGTGTAAACACAGGAAAAACAGCCAGCACCAGTGAAAACACTGCCAGCACAGCCAGTGCTCCTGAGAATCACAAAGAGATACACAGACAGCTGGACAAATGCAAACCTGAGACATGGGACCCTCCAGTGTCTGGGACCTGACTCCAGACGGGCAGGAACAGGTGAGACAGATGCTGCGAGAAGAGTGTGCTGCATTTTCAAAAGATGAGAGTGATTTGAGATGCATTCCATCTGTGTAGTTAAAAATCAGACTGAGCGAGACAACTCCTGTAAGGCGCACCTACACTTCTGTGCCCAAACCACTCCGCAAGGAGCTGAAGGAGCATGTGGTGGACCTACTGAATAGACGATGGATTCAAAAATCCCTGTCCCCATACTCATCACCAATAGTCTGCATTCGTAAGAAGGATGGGAGTTTACGTCTGTGCGTGGATTACCTTGAGCTGAACTGAAAATCCATCCCTGACCGTCACCCCATCCCTCGAGTGCAAGACACGTTGAACAGCCTGAGTGGGAGTGTATGGTTCTCGGTACTGGATCAGGGCAAGGCGTGCCATCAGGGTTTCATTGAGGAGAGTAGTAGACCACTTACAGCATTTATAACACTTTCGGGCTGATACGAATGGGTAAGGATCCCCTTCGACCTGTCCTCGGCCCCAGCAGAGTTCCAGCGCAGTAAGGAGGAGTGCCTCATGGGTTTGAGGGATGAAACATGTCAGCCGTATTTGGATGACAATTTGGTCCACAGCCAGTCCTTTGAAGACCATCTGCGGGATATGAGAGAGGTGTTACGTCGCTATCAAGCACATGGGGTAAAACTGACAGCTAAAAAGTGTGAAGTGTTTAAAGACAAAGTGAAATTCCTGGTAAAGATTGTATCCAAAGATGGCTATTGCATGGATCCTGCTGAGATAGCACCAGTACAAGCACTCAAAGACCGCAAACCTGAGACTGTGGGAGACCTGAGGAAAACGCTGGGGTTTCTCTCGAACTACTGCCCATATATCCCAAACTTCTCACGCATTGCCAAGCCGCTGTACAGTCTGTTATCCACCGAGAAGACCCCAGGAAGTAAGGTCCAAGGATCAAGTGTAAGTAGGAGTAGGGGGAAACGCAAGGAGTCTGACCAGCTACCCTCTAGCCAACCGATCACCTGGACCGAAAAACACCAGGTAGTACTCTGCCAGCTGTTAGAGTACTTGCTGCGCCCACCATTCCCAGGTTACCCTGACTTCGAGAAGCCATTTGTGTTGCATTGTGATGCCTCTCGGGAGGGGTTGGGTGCAGTATGGTACCAGAGACAACAAGGCAAGCTGGTCATCATAGGCCGTAGGTCGAGAACACTAACTGCACCAGAAAAGAATTACTACCTCAATTCTGGAAAGTTAGAGTTTTTAGCAATGAAATGGGCCATTTGTGAAAGATTTTGTGAATATCTATATTATGCGTCCTCATTCACTGCCGACAGCGATAAGAATCCCTTAAGCTGTGTGTTGACCACAGTGAAGCTGAACGCCACACCACACCAGTGGATTGCGGAGTTTAATTTCTCAATCAAGTATCGGCCTGGGAAAGTTAATGGAGACGCGGATGGCTTGTCACGGATGCCACTTGATATGGAGCAGTACATCCGCACTTGCCCACAGGAAATGGAGCCAGAGACAATAACAACTGTCACACAGGCACTCCAACTCGAATCACATGGACATGAGCCCTGGTTGTGTCCAGCCACCATCACTGCAGTATGTACTGATGTAGAGCAGGAAAGACTAACTTCCACAGTGGCAGAAATTCCTACCGAGGACCTAAAGAAAGCACAGAAGGATGATCCAGTCATTGACAAGGTGCGAGAGTATGTCATGACAGGACAGTGACCTCACCTCTGTTCTGGTAAGGGAGAGAAACAAGTTGTATCTCAATAAAGATGGCATTCTATACAGAAAGTTAGCGGCTCGAGATCAACTAGTGTTACCTAAAACATTCCATCAGCTGATATACAAGGAGCTGCATGAGGAGATGGGACACCTCGGAGTGGAGCGGACACTCAGCCCGATCGATTCTATTGGCCTCAGGTGCAAAGAGATGTGGACCATTATGTGGCCAAGGTGTGTATCTGCCCGGCTACCTGTGGACATTATGATTGGCCTGACACGACCAGAACACCTTTCACAGCCAATATGCCAGTAAGAGGAGAAGGCGGATGCAAGAGACAAGCAGGCTGGCATCACAGACAGCTCAGAGGGAGCAAAATAGAGCAAAGAAGCAGTATGACCGGAAGACCTATGGAGTGGAACTACAGCCAGGGTGTAGAGCATCAGTGCGGAACTTCAGGGACAGAGGAAGACCCGAGAAGCTCAGGTTTTATTGGGAGGAGCAAATCCACATTGTAACCGAGAGGAAGCACAAGGACAGTTTGGTCTAGGTCGTCCGACCTGAGAAAGGCCCAGGAAAGACTAGAGTCCTACACAGGAACCTGCTACTGCCCTGTGACTTTCTGCCCGTGCAGGAAAAACTAGAGTGGAAACAGAGAAGTTCCAACCCCAAGCAGCTGACAGGGAACTGGAGCAAGGTGGCGAGGAAGACGAGTGTCCAGATGAGGGTGAGGAGGGCAGGATGGAACTAAAGATGGAGAGTGGAGAAACTGCAGGGGCTGAGCGAGAGGCATCATTTGATGAAGTAGACGAGATGGATTTTGAGCAGCGGTCAACTCCCATAAGAAGGTATCCTGTCCGACAAAGAAACCCACCCAAGATACTCACATATAACACATTAGGCCAACCATCATTCCGAGGACTGGGGGCCTGTTCTTCCCAGCAGAGACCCGGACCTCACAGCAGCAGCAGCAACGAAGAAGGTCTTCCTGGAGATTTCCGGATGTTCCGCCATGCTCCCACGTCAGTTTTTCATCCGATTATGATTGCGCACGGCACCCCGCTACACAAATAACAGATAATCAGCTCCGGAGTGGCCGCTGCAAGCTGAGTCACGCTGCCATCTTGGACACTTCTTGCAGGGATCACTCCCTCTGCAATTACTTTGTCATTTGCACAAGTAGCGGAGTAGCACTTGAGATATCATCTGGCCAGTGAGGCCGGTTGCTGACACATGACATAACGAGGGAGTTGCCCGTCATATCAAAGACTGTTGCTGTACAGAGTGTATCTTGAAAGACTGACTGCTTTATAATCTACCACTATAACTCACCAGCTGAAGACATGAGTGCCCTGGGAAATCTATCATGTCGGGACGATATTCATTTTGAAGGGGAGAGTGTGGGACCTATAGTAATGTGGAGCATATTAATAGATACTGGATAACGCCCCCACCTAATTTTCTTATATGATGATTATATTATTTTTATTACTTTGGTTTGTTATTTTGTTTATTACAATTTGATTAATGTTCAGTTGCACTAGCAACGGTAATATTTTAATAGGTTAATTGATGGTCACGAGGAGCAAAGCTTATACAGGCACTTGGGGGCAGCTGAGGGGTCTTGGGGGCCGGCAGTGCTCATGTGATACAGTATTCGAGAACGGTCCCGCAGCATGCTTGGTGAGCCGATGCGCTTGTGTTCGGGTGTTTTCGAAAAGGTAAATAAAGACGATATTCTAAACTTCTGCACACCTGGAAGTCCCTTTTGTGTCCAAGTGTGCAACAAGTAAAAGAGTTGTAATTTATGGTGAGCTTGTAAAAGGCATTGGTGAGGCCGCATTTGGAGTACTGTGTGCAGTTTTGGTCACCGAATTACAGGAAGGATATTAATAAGGTTGAAAGAGTGCAGAGACTTACAAGGATGTTGCTGCGTCTTGAGAAACTGATTTACAGAGAAGGGTTGAATAGGTTAAGACTTTATTCCCTGGAGCATAGAAGAATGAGGGGAGATTTGATAAAGGTATGATGGGTGTAGATAGAATGAATGCAAGCAGTATTTTTCCACTGGGGCTAAGGGTGAAAACTGCCCCCCCAGAAGATATCGGTCAAGGGTGAAGGGGGAAAATCTTAAAGGGAACATTGGGGAGGCTTCTTCACACAGAGAGTGGTGGGAGTGTGGAATGAGCAGCCAAATGAAGTAGTAAATGCAGGCTCACTTTTAACATTTAAGAAAAACTTGGACAGGTACATGGATGAAAGGTCCATGGTTGGATATGTTCCAGGTGCAGGTCAGTGGGACGAGGCAGAAGATGGATCCGCACAGCTAGGAAGGGCCAAAAGGCCTGTTTCTGTGCTGTAATGCTTTATGGTTCTATGGTTTTAGATCTGGAGCAACATTCTTTTATTCTCCTTTACACCTGTGTATTGGAAATGACAGTAATCACTCTCCAATCCCGGGATGTAACATTACACTGCGGTAGATACCCCTTTGTGTGTTAACATTTTAACTTGTGTAAGTGTATTATAAACCTTCCCTTCTTTGGGTACTCAAGTTTCTTATTCCACTGAGTTGGCAGGTTACTTTCTCAGGCCTCAGTTGGTCTCCAAGCAGACAGATAGTGTTCCTGATGACCAAGGCTCCCATATGTGATATCTCTTTTTGGCCATATTTGGCCAATACCCTTCTAAACCTTTCCCAGCAATGTACCTGCAAGGTGCATGTTATACTTTGTTATTGTGCCTCCCTCAACCACGTCCTTACACATCATACCACCCTTTGTAAAAGTGTTGCTTATAAGGTTCACATTAAATCTTTCCACTCACATCTTAAACCGAATCCTTCTGATTCTTGATTCTACAACTCTGGGGAAAGGACTGTGTGCATTCACCCTATCTCTGCCCCTTATAATTCCCTCCATCTCTATAAGATCACCTCTCAGTGTCCTGTGATCTAAGGAATAAAGTCCTAGCCTATTCGCATTTTCCCTGTAACTCAGCCTCTCATGTCCTGGTAGTTTCCTTGAGAAACTGATTTGCATTCTTACTAATTGAATAACATAGGTACTTGCCCCAAGCAGATAAGACAGATCAACAATCCCCACCCACGACCATTATTTTAACATTTACTGTCAGAGTCACTCTATGTATAGACACACCTGTGCGGAGCATTATGAATCTATGTAGATAAACTGTGTTATGTATTAACGATTATTATTTTTTCATTATTGTGTTTGTTATCTGATTTTTATTTTTGTGCCTCAGATCCAGAGCAACGTTCTTTCATTGTCCTTTATGCCCGTGTACTGGAAATGACAGTAATCAATCTTGAATCCTGAAGCTGCAATGTAGCATTACAGCACAGTATTCATTCTAACCCTTCCCTTCAACATCATTCCTCAGTAGAGTGCCAAAATCTGAACAGCATATTCCACGTGTTGAATCACCGGCGTTCTACAGAATCAAAACAAGACCTCCCAACATTCGTACTCATTTCCCTGTCTGCTGGAGGCTGACATTGTGGGCTGAAAGGCCTGTTCTTGTGCTACGTTTATCAATGTTTGAGATGCTTGAAGTTCTAGCTACCTTGCTTAAATCAGACATCTGAACCTACACTGGGAGGACTGGAAAATTTACTCTTGGTAAATTTCTGTCACGTGTCTGTGTATTCCGGTACCTGAGACAGTTCACTAAACTATATAGTTTCGAGTGAATGGGATGAAGCAAAAATAAGAAACAATTAAGGATATAAGGACTGCTGGGGGTGCAGTGTGTTGATGTACACCGTTAGCTTTAATCTCCTCCATCTGCACTAGCTCCTGTTCTTGAATCCATCACTCTCTTTACAACTTTTAAAAAAGCTTGCTTACAGTTTTTCGTCAGTCTCAGGAGGGGTCTTGACCTGGGTTCTTTCCTCCACAGATGCTGACCGACCTGCTGAGACTTTCGACCATTTTACTGATCTTGAAATGTTGACAGTGACCCTCTTCCAACGAATCTCAAGGCAGAAGCTTAAACACAACCCCAAACCCAATCCCAACACACACAGGGTCATAGACCCATACACTAACCCGAAATGTCGACTGTTCTCTTTTCCATTGATGCTACCTGACCACTTCATCCAGCATTTTAGGTGTGTTGCTCGGATTTCCAGTTTCTGCAGGTTTTCTCTTGTTTGTAAGGAGGTGCAGGTGTGATCTCTGTAAAGTCACCTCAAGGGTGAAGTGGATGGTTCTGTAAAGCCATCTCATAGGCACACCAAACTGGAGTCAACGAGTGATGCTTGCAAACCTTGGCAGTGTTTCAATGCTACCAGCTCGACCAAGTTAAAACAAGCAGGAGACAGCAGGGCTTGACTCCCAGCTGAGTTTAGTGCCTTCTGTGCTCACTTTGAACATGGGGGAACAATTGCAGACACCCACATCTCCCGATGATCGTAAGATCTGAAGCTGACATGCAGCAGCCCTCAGGAGAGTGAATCCAAGGAAAGTATTCGGACCAGACGGGGTACCTGATCATGCTCTAAAGACCCGTGCTGACCAGCTGGCTGGAGTGTTCACTGAGATCTTTAAACTCTTGCTTGGCAATGTGAGGTACCCACTTGCTTCACGCAGGCTTCAAGTATATCAGTGCCCAAGAAGATCGCGATGACTTGCCTCATTGACAATCTCCCGGTTGCACATACATTCACAGTGATGAAGTGTTCTGAGAGGCTGGTGATGGAGTATATCAACTCTTGCTTGATCTGTTGCTCCATTCCCATTTGCGTCCTGGAGCAACAGGTCCACAGCGGATGCCATTTCTTTGGCTCTTCGCTCAACCTTATAACATTTGGACAGCAAAGATACATACATCAGAATCGTCATTATCAATTACAGCTGAGCATTTAATATTATTATCCCCTCAAAACTGATCAATAAGCTCCAGGACTTTGGCCTCAGTACCTCCTTGTGTAATTGTATCCTGGATTTCCTCACTCGCAGATTCCAGTTAGATCATAATGACAGCAACATCTCCTCCATGATCTCTATCAGCACAGGTGCACCAGAGAGCTGTTTGCAAAAGATAGAAGCCCCTGCTCTACTCACTTTACACCTATGGCTGTGTGGCTAAGCACAGCTCTAGCAATATATTCAGGACTGCTGCTGACACCAGTGTTGTGGGCCAAATCGAAGGTGGTGATGAATCAGCATACAGGAGAGTATTGAAAATTTAGCTTGGTGGTGTCATAACAGCCTGTAACACAGTGCAGCAAGACAAAGGAACTGATTGTAGACTTCAGGAGATGGAGACAGAGTCCCATGAGCCAGTCCTCATTGGAGGATCAGAGGAGGAGAATGTTATCAACTTTAAATTCCTGGGGGTTACTATTTTAGAGAATCTGTCCTGGACCCAGCATGTAAGTGCAATTCTGAAAAAAGCACGTCAGCTTCTCTGCGTCCTTAGGAGCTTGCAGAGATTTGGCATGACATCTAAAAATTTGACAAACCTCCTTAGATGTGTTGGAGAGACTGTATTGACTGGATGCATCATGGCCTCGTATGGAAATGCCAGAGAGTTGAATGGAAAATCGGACAAAAGGAAGTGGATCCAGCAGAGTACATCATGGGTAAAACCCTCCCAAACATTGTGCAATTCTGCATGAAATGTTGTTGTATGAAACCAGCATCAATCATCAGAAATTCTCACCACCCATTCTCATCTATCACTGCTGCCATCAGGTAAAGGGTACAAGAGTCTCTGAACCTACATCAGCGGGTTCAAGAACAAGTACTACCCCAAAACCATCAGGTTACTGGTCAAAGGGGTGAACCAAACTCACTTATCCATCCATTGAGATGATCCCACGACCAATGATCTGACTTTCAGGATTTTGATTTTGAACGATTTTGAACAGCTTGCTAAAATCCATGTGCATCCACTGCTCTGCTTTCAACAAATTGTTTAGTTAATTCCTTGAAAAAGTCAATCTGCTTCGTGAAGCACAACCTGCCCCTTCACAAAGCCATGTTGATTATCTCCAATCAGATTATACTTTTCCAAATGCTCATAAATTCTCTGTCTGAGCATACTCACCAATAATTTTGCATGCCTGATGTAGGACTAACTAGTCTATATTTCCCATGGTTATCCCTATTAGCTGTTAACCATGTGCTGAAATATTCTGTATGAGTAGCATTTAAAACTGTGATTTTCACTGTGACAATAAGAAAGCAATCCTCATCCCAATCCGATCACAAATTAAAGTCACAGCTTGGAAACAGATGTGGATGTAAGCACTGTAATACCACATATAACATGAGACATTGAAGGTAGACAAGTCCAGCACAGGAACCTGGCCCTTCTGCCCAAGATAGCTGTGCCAAATACAATTCCTAATTGAACTACATCTTTTTACTTACAAAATGTGCATTCCCTGCACACTTCTGTGCCTGTTTAATAACCTCTTAAATATCTCTATTGTATCCGCCTCCATTGCCACCCCTGCACATTTTCTTTGATCCTTCCTCCTCCCTCCTTAAATTCAGGCCCTCTAGGATTCGTCATTTGAACTCAAACCAATTACCCTCTCTATGCCTCTCATAATATTATAAACTGCTTCAGAGAGGGAGCAGAACATGTTCCCCAATATGTGCCCGGATTAGAGGGCATGATCTACAAGAAGAGGTTAGACAAGCTAGATCGGTGGAGGCTGAGGGAAGCCCTGATAGAAGTCTATGATTATGAGAGTATAAATACAGTTGGTAACTTTCTTTCAAGGTTAAGATGAGAAGGAGAAAGTTTAAAGGAGAAGTATTTTACAAAGAGAGTGGTGGGTACCTGTAATGTATGTATGACAGGGTGATGGAGGTAATTAGACAGGCACATGGATGTGCAGAAAATGGAGGAATATAGACTGTCCAGAGAGAAAACGATTAGTCATTAAATTACAAGTTTACTTAAGTGTTAAAGTGCCTGTTCCTGTGATGTACTATGCTCCAGGTTCTGTGTCCTATATTGTGTTCCATGTTCTATGTTGTGTCTAAGTCCTATGTTCTTTGTTGCATGTTCTATGTTGTATATTCTGTGTTCTATGTCCTATATTATATCTTCTTTCTTTCCAGATCACAGCTGAGACCCTCAATTCCGGGAACGCACAGCGGGAACAGTGAAGTGGGTGAGGTGAGCCGTCAAACCAGTAGAACATCCTCTGCTCTGCAACCTCCCACTGTACTCAGGTTTCTAGTTATTCTTGGGTTGAGATCTCATAAATCATAAATGTGCCTCAATTGTCTTCCCACTCTGTGAATGACAGATGCAGGTCTGGATGTATAATGACCCAATATTCAGCCACCGACACAAAAGACAATGAAATGACAAAGTGTTTTAACCTGAACGGCACTGATTCAGAATAAAACACGGCACACTGTGGCCACTTGATTAAGTATCTCCTATATCTAATAAAGGTGGTCACTGGGTGTATGTTCATGGTCTTCTGCTGTGGTAGCCCATCCACTTCAAAACTTGACATGTTGTGAATTCAGAGCTGCTTTTCTATACACAGCATTGAGGTACCATGGATGTCCTGTCAGTTTGAACCAGTCCAGGAATTCTCCTCTGACCGCTCCCATTAACAAAGCAGTGTTGCCCACAGAACTGCTGTTGACTCGATGCTTTTTTTTTGTTTTTCACACCTTTGTCTGTAAACCCTAAATACTGCTGTGTGTGATAATCCCAGGAGGTCAGCTGTTTTTGAGATACAGTACACAAACCACTCCATCTGGAACCAACAATTATTCCACAGCGACAGTCACCCAGAATCGCATTTCTTCCCCATTTTCTTGTTTGGCCTGAAGAAGAAGAAGTGTACCTCTTGACGATGTCTACATGTTTTCACGCATTGAGTTGCTTCCTAATGATTGGCTGATTAGATATTTGCATTAATGAGCAAGTGTATTTGTGTAGCTAATAAAGTCGGCATTGAGTGATTTGAGCTTAACAAGAGGATCAAATTGATTATTGATTGTTTTGGGTCCTGTAATCTTCAAGGTAAGATATATTGAAAACAACTTGTCTCCATATTGGAAAAGGTTTATTATTGTCACATACACAGAGCGCACTGTTTATACCATTCAAATCATTCCTCAGTGCGTTGGGGTAGAGCAAGTTAAAACAATAACAATGCAGTATAAAGTGTAACAGCGACAGTGCATGTGGCCTCTTGACCCAACAGCTCTGAAGTACTATCCATAAATTATCAAAGGCCAACCAACAACCAACGTGCAAAAAAACTATGCAGATATAAATAATACTGATTGCATGAATTGTAAAGAGTCCTTGAAAGTGAGTTCATCGGTTGTGGGATCAGTTCAGAAAAGTGGTGAGTGAAGTTATCCGGGGCTGGTTCAGGAGCCTGATTGTTGGAGGGCAACAACTGTTCCCCAACGGGAAGTGTGGGATCTAAGGCTTCTGTACCTCCTGTCGGATGGTAGTAGTGAGAAGGGGCCATGGTCTGGATGGTGTGGCTCCTTGATTGTGAATGCTGCTTTCTTGTAGCGACACTCCTTGTCGATGTGTTCAATGGTGGGGAGGACTATGCCTGTAATGGACTTGACTGTATTGTCCAGTTCAATCGACTTTTCCATTTTTGGCTGTTTCCATACCAGGCCGTGATGCAAGTAGTTAAGATACTCTGTACTGTGCATGTAATAATATTTTTTCAAAGTTATTGGTGACATGCCGAAAATAGAAACACTTCCAAGAAAATATAGGCAATGTTGTGCCTTCTTTGTGCTGACATGTACTAGTCCCAGCACAGATCCTCTAATCTGTTAATGCCAAGGAATTTAAAACTACTGACCCTCTCCGCCTCCGTTCCCGTATTAAGTCAGGCTAATGGATTCCCTGTTTTTTTTTCTCCTGTAGTTCGTATCGGCTCTTTGATTTTGCAGCTCTTGAGTGAGAGATCGCTGTCGTGGCATCACCCGACCAGATTTTCATTCTCCCTTCTATATGCTGATTCGTCACCACTTTTGATTCAGCCAAATTTACTTTGGCATTGGAGTTGTACTTAGCCACACAATCATAAATATAAAGTGAGTAGGGCTCGGGGTTAAGCACACATCTTGTGATACACCAGTGTACCTATGCAGCAGGGGGTGTTGCCAGTCGAAATGGCCGCAAGTTCATAATGAGGTAGGCTGTGAGGTTAAGAGTTTATCTTATTGTACTAGGGAACAATTTAATAGTCTCGTAGTGTAAGGTAATTGGTGGAAACGTATGAAATTCTCAGCCACCGACATTGAGTTGTGGTTTACTTTAAGAGGCTCTTCTGACGTGATGATGTAATTACGCAACATGCTTTTTTGCCGTGTTTTTGTTCAGTGTTTGGAGTGGTTACGGTATTTCATGACATAAAACGCTTTAGTTGTTTTTATTTTGCGGAAACCTACATTGGTGACTGCAATGCTGGAGGCCGATTCCAGAGTTGTTGAACGTGTCGGCCAATGCAGTCGCTTTCAAACTGCCGGAGTTTCTGGCAACAAAATGCTGTTACTTGGTCTGTACAAACCGAGGCCCAGGTCGCGCTGCCAGAAATCTCTGCCGACAGCAGGAAAAATTTCAATGTGGTAGCGTCGCTCAGCAAATCCATGGCTGCTAGAGTGCTGAGTCTACTAGAAACACCACCCCACCCCCCCCGAACACGATAAATACCGATTGCTGAAAACTCAGCTTGTGCGGACATTTGGACTATCAGACAGGGGCAAATCTATGGAAAATAGCGCCTATGGCAAGCTCCTAAATTGTGCTCCTGTCCAAATATCTGACACCCATCTTTCAGATAACTTTACCACAATGTCAGCTCAAAAATACAAATCAAGTTCGTTAATCTTTCCATCAGTGTTGTGCAAACGAGCGAACCTTTCGTCCATTTCTCTGAAGACGGTCGAGTGTTCCCTTCTGACTCTTTCCATTTCCTCCTTAGCTGTTAACTCAGCGTCTGTCGAGTTTTCGAGGAAGACACAAGCAATCTCCCAGATGTATGGATGGGCCAAGGACATAGGGTAACAGAGGAAATGAAACAGATTGACATTAGGAAGGAAACGGTGATGAGTAGACCGATGGGACTGAAGGCTGACAAATCCGCAGGTCCAGATGGTCTGCATCCTAGGGTACTAAAGGAGGTGGCCCTGGAAATTGCGGATGCATTGGTAATCATTTTCCAATGTTCCTTAGATTCAGGATCAGTTCCTGAGGTTTGGAGAATGGCTAAAGTTATCCCACTTTTTAAGAAAGGAGGGAGGGAGAAAACTGAGAACTATCGACCTGTCAGCCTAACATCAGTAGTGGGGAAGATGCTAGAGTCCATTATTAAAGATGAAATAGCGGCACATCTAGATAGCAGTAATAGGATTGGGCCGAGCCAGCATGGCCGAGCCACCAAGGGTAAATCATGCTTGACTAATCTATTGGAGTTTTTCGAGCACTAATCTATTGGAGTTTTACCAGGAAGTTAGACAAGGGAGATCCAGTGGATGTAGTTTACCTTGATTTTTAGAAGGCATTTGATAAGGTCCCACATAGGAGATTGGTGGGTAAAATCAAAGCTCATGGCATTGGGGGGAAGACATTGACATGGATAGAAAACTGTTTGGCAGATAGAAAGCAATGGGTAACGGTGAATGGGTGTTTCTCGGAATGGCAGGTGGTGACTAGTGGGGTGCCACAGGGCTTGGTTTTGGGACCACAGCTGTTTACGAATTACATCAACGATTTAGATGAAGGCATTGAGAATAACATCAGCAAGTTTGCTGATGATACTAAGCTGGGTGGCAGTGTGACATGTGATGAGGATGTTAGGAGAATTCAGGGTGACGGATAGGCTGAGTGAGTAGACAGATACTTGGCAGATGATGTTTAATGTGAATAGTGTGAGGTTATCCACTTTGGGAGTAAGGACAGGAAGGCAGATTATTATCTGAGTGGTGTAAAGTTAGGTAAAGGAGAAATACAAAGAGATCTAGGAGTCCTTGTTCATCAGTCACTGGAAGTGAATGAGCAAGTGCAGCAGGCAGTGAAGGCGGCTAATGGAATGTTGGCCTTTATTACAAAGGGAATTGAGTACAAGAGCAAGGAAATCCTCTTGAATTTGTACAGGGCCCTGGTTAGACCACACCTGGAGTATTGTGTACAGTTTTGATCTCCAGGGTTAAGGAAGGACATCCTGGCTGTAGAGGAAGTGCAGCGTAGATTCACAAGGTTAATTCCTGGGATGTCAGGACTGTCTTACGCAGAGAGGTTAGAGAGACTGGGATTGTACACGCTGGAATTGAGATTGAGAGGGGATCTGATTGCAACATATGATTATTAAAGGATTGGACAAGATAGTGGCAGGAAATATTTTCCAAATGCTAGGAGAGTCCAGTACCAGGGGCATGGTTTGAGAATAAGGGGACAGAGTTAAGGAAAAACTTCTTCTCCCAGGGAGTTGTGGAGGTCTGGAAGGCAGTGGAGGCCAATTCTCTGGATGCTTTCAAGAAGGAGCTAGATAGGTATCTTATGGATAGGGGAATCAAGGGATATGGGGACAAGGCAGGGACCGGGTATTGATAATAGATGATCAGCCATGATCTCAAAATGGCGGTGCAGGCTCGAAGGGCCGAATGGTCTACTTATGCATCTATTGTCTATTGCCATTCGTTTCTTTTGTTTCTGATGTCTTTCAGCTTCAATATTCTATTCTTGACAGAGACTGACTCCTTTGAGTGATTCACTGACTAACACTTCTCTTTCATCATAAAAATGATGTCGGAGGGCTTTCAAATCCATTGCAGCACCGTGGAAGTTCATGCTAGGATCCTGCAGCCTCTTTTGAACCTAGTCAATGCGAATGAATACTTTGTTCCAAAATTATAGCAAAATCCGAAATTCATAACTCAACATGCAGTTGTACAGCTGCCTTGCATCACTTCTCGTTTCACTGGTCTCGTTTTCGTTGTCTATCATGTCCTGGAGAGCTTGAAGTATCTCCTCAAGGTACTTGTTTACGGGCTTCACTGCTTCTGTCATTGCACTCCACCTGTTTTCAGACTCCGACTTCAGACACGGCGTTTTTGAGTTTTTTCCCAGCGCTGTGTTGAACGAGAGAAAAACATGTAGAGGGCTTCGATAGTTCCAAAAAACGTGACCATCTTTGTATCCTGCTTGGCTGCATGTACACCCACCAGTTCAAATGAGGGATGGTCACAATTCACAAACACTGCCAGGTTGTTTTTCTCACTTATTCTTTGACGAACGCCACTTCTGTGTCCAGCCATCACAGAAGCATTGTCATAGCACTGTGGCCGACAATCTTGTAGCTCTATTTCGTCCTTCTCTAGCTGTTTCAAGATGTCTGATTCTGATGCAGATTCCAAGCCAGCATCCTTCTGGCTTATCTGGATAAAACCAAGGAAATGACTCTCTAACATGGACTGTTTTCCTCTGAAAGTCAACTTCCGCACACCTCACTACTACTGACATCTGCTCACGGTGTGCCTGATCAGGAGTTGAGTCGAACATGAGACCACAGTACTTTGCTTTCCGAATGTTTCTCAGTAAACTCTGGTGAACAGTGGATGCCATCATGTGGATGAATTCGTTCTGGATACCCGGTGAAAGAAAAGACATGGATCCAGGGTGACTTTGCAAATAAGTGAGGTGTACTTTTATCTCAGGGTCAAAAATGGTCAGTTGTTTCAGTAAGTCAATGAAATTTCCCACATTCCCACATCGTCTAGCTGAAGTGACTGCCTGTATCCTCGCAAAGCCAGGTTCTCAGTTGCCAGGAAGTTTATGCAGTGAAGGATTTTCGTCAAGATACCACACCACTTCTGCTTTTCCTTCTCAATCTGTGACTGTAATACTGTGTGAATAACTCCCCTGTTTCCAGCTAAATTTCTTATCATTGTTTTTGACTGTGTGAAGCATTCCCAATGATTTTTGGCATTTGCATGAACACTATTCCTTTCATGAGTTTTCCACTGCTTGAATCCACTTTCCTGTTCCAATGATGATTGATGGTCTGACCGGAATAGAGGAGACAACAGATACAAAATGCAAACTGTTTGGAAGGGGAGCGAGTCTCTTCCTCACCATGACCATTTCCTAATTTCCTCGAACGAAGTTTTGTACATTGAGCCATTATTTGTTGGTAGGAAAGGCCCCCCACTGTTCTGGAAAGACTTCCAACCCACCTTTATTATTTCTGTTCTCAACGCATCGGGCAGAATTGCTTGTCCAGTACTCTTGACGAACTTGACAAGTCCAATGTCATGCTGTTCAATCACTTCTGGTACGACATTTCGAGGCTCTTCAACACCATCCAGTTCACTAGGTTCAGTATCGTTAGGTTCAATCTCATCAGCTAAACTCTCCAATAAATTCAACATCACCATCACCACCATTGTCTTCCCCTCCTGTCACGTCCACGTTCTCTGTGGCAGCCTCACTCTTAATCTCGTCATACTCGGATTTATCTGACTTGACATCCTCCTCGGCATGTGAGGCATTTGTACTTGATTCACCTTCGGATTCTAACAAACTTGTAGCAGGTGCAGACGACTCCATGGAATGTGTCAAACTGATTGTTCCGAACTTTTCAAAGAAGGGCATGCAGAACTTGCACGATTTCTTGGCTTCCTCTGCCTCCAACTTTCGTCTCTTCCATTCTTCAGCTCCACTTTCCTTCTTCTTCGTGAAGAAACGTTTCATGGTCTTCTTACACAATGCTCTGAAATAAGGCCATCCTAGTGCTTCTCATACATAATAATCAAAGATAGATAATACATCTGAAGAAAATTCTTTTTTCACTGTCCGAGGATGGCTTGTCTGACATTAATAGAAATTGCTCAGTGGAGCCCCTCCCCCCCCACTTCAAGTGGTGCCCAGAGCACGTGCCATACCTGCCATACATTAGATATGCCACTGCTAATGGAGTCTGAGCGCACCAAACATTTGCTCTCCTTGGTTGGCCTCGGAGCTAATTGGCTACATGTTGTCTCTTCTGGGAAATCGCCATCCTTGCTTTACATTCAGCCGGGTAGTGGTGCCTCCTTCCTCTACCTCAATAATCCCAGTCAGCAATGCCGCCAACATAACGACGTCCGCGGCTGAGAAACAGACGACACTGGGTCTGTGTATTTACCATGATCGCTTTGGTACGAGCGCTAGGAATTCATGACCACCTTGCAGCTTCAACAGTACCAGTGCATCTGGACATCAGAGGTCTGAACACCAGCTTCTAGGGTCGTCTACATTTCGTTACAAACCTTCGGGCCGACGTTTCCTGTGTGACACGTTTCCTCAAGGTAGTGAGATCTAGCATCGCTTATTGATGAGAAGGCAAGAAACAACGAAACCTCACTGGAGGCAGCAGGATCCAGACTCATAGGACGACGAATGATCCTCTGCTTCAGTTGGCGTCATCACACATGGGAATTCGTCTTGGCTAAAGTGCCTACACCTCTGCTTCGAGCTGATGTCCTGTCTGCCAAAAATTGTCATTCAATCTTAAGAACTGCCCCCTTGTGGATATCAAGGACTTTGGGTCGTTACACTGCTCCCAGAGTAAGTTCCCCACAACGACTCAGTCAAGAATATGCAACATTGCATCTGATGTTACTCGACTGTTGGACAAATTCCCTAACCTTACCAAGCCCACATTCTCCACTACAGTCACAAAACATAGGCAGAGCACCACGTTTCTGCAACTGGGCCGTCAATCCATCCCGCGCGCAGAGACGGGACCCAGAAGAGCTGGCAATCACGAAGGCTGAGTTTGCCAACATGTAAAGACTCACCATTGTACGCTGGTTGAATAGCCCCTGGGCTTCACCCTTTCATATTGTCCCCAAGTCTGATGGTGGTTGTGTGGCAATTACTGACGCCTCAGTGAGGCCAACAACACCCCCCCCCCCATCGTTACCGGGTTCTACAAATCCAAAACTTCCCGGCACATTTAGCCTGAAAGTTAATTTTCCCAAAGTCAATCGAGTTACGGCTACCATCCGACCATTCTCAGAAGTCATTCTTGAAACGACCCTGATGCCATTTGGTCTGAAACCTAGACATCCCAATGGCTCATGGACTCTGCTTTAAAAAGATTTAATTCTTCTTACTTGTCACTATCACATCCCAAACGTAACACGTACTCATCTCCGTGCACTTTTCAAGCACTTAAGCCAACACGGGTTGATTATTAAACTTGCTAAATGCCATTTTGGGTTGACAACCATTAACTTTCTTGGCCATCACATGTTTCAGAAGCTACGAAACCTCTCCCATCAAAAGTAGCCTCTATCATCACTAAAAAGTTACAGAAATTTTTAGGCATTGTTTATTTATCAGAATCTGGTTACATATCACTAGCATATGTCATGAAATTTATTAACTATACAGGAACAGTACAATGCAATACATGATAAATAAACAAAAAAAGAATCACAGGAAGCATATATTTGTATATTATATAGTTAAATTAAGATAAGCAGTGCAAAATACAGAAATAGAAGTAAAAAAGTAATGAGCTAATGTTTATGGCTTCAATGTCCATTCAGAAATAAGATGGCAGAGGGGAAGAAGTTGTTACTGAATCACCTAACGTGTGTCTTCAGGCTTCTGAACCTTCACCCTGATGGTAACAGTGAGAAGAGGGCGTGCTCTGTGTGGCGGGGTCCTTGCTGATGGAAGCTGCTTCGCTGAGGCTCTGCTCCTTGAGGATGTCTTGGATACTATGGAGCTCGCAGAGCATTCCACGAGCTGCAGAAATTGTACTCCCCTGCACAGTGCGCATAAAGACAATACCACAATCACATGCTTGACTGGTCAGCGGAATTGACCAAGGCATTTTATGATTCTAAACGAGTTCTTTATAACGCGAGCCTACTGGCACACCCACTCCCCAATGCACCCATAGCCATTACAACTGATGCTTCAGACTGTGCTGTGGATGCTGTGCACTAAAGGCTAGTCAGAGTCGTGTGGCAGCTATGGACAACCCGAGGTAATTTCCAAGCTAACGACATGTTCATCACAGCTTTGTGGACTGAAAGGCCTATATTATACTGTAGGTTTTCTATGTTGTTATCGAAGTGCCACAAAGTTTTCCATCCTGAAGCTTGCTCCATATACCCGCCATCCTCTGTGTGAAGCATTGTACAAGACATTGGTGCGATAAGCTTTGGTGTACTGTGTGCAGTTCTGATCGCCCAGCATTAGGAAGGATGTCATTGAGCTGGAGAGGGTGCAAGAAAGATACACAGGGATGTTACCAGGACTGGAGGGCTTGGGTTATAATAGCCCCTGAATAGTCTGGGGCTATTTTCCCTAGAGTGAAGGCAGCTGAGGTGTATAAAGGTGAGGTGTAAAAACCAAAGAGCATAATTTTAAGTTGATATCAGAGAAAAGGAGGGGTAAATTTATTCACCCAACGACCTGCCAGAGAAATTAGTTGAAGCTGATAGAATGACTTGGACAGGTACATAAATAGGAAATATTTAGAGGGATATAGGACAAACTCCGGTAAATGGGATTAGTTTGGATCAGAATCTTGGTCAGCATCAACCAGTTAAGCCAAAGGGCCTTTTTCTCTGCCTTGTAACTCTGTAAGTGTCTGGTGAGTGAGGTGGCTCGACATTGCCCTCTGGTTGGATTGTAGCTCCAATGCACCACTCCCTGGCTGTATTAATATAACCTTGCTTTTAAGAATCAGAATCAGGTTTATTAGCACTGACACTTTTATGAGATTTGTTGTTTTGTGGCATCAGTACGCTGCAAGACATAAAGGTGTACAAGTTGCAAAAGTAATTAACATGCAAAACATGAATAAAGAAGCAGGGCTCATGGGTTCATGGTCCATTCAAAAGTCTGATGGCAGAGGGGAAGAGGCTGCTCCTGAATTGTTGAGCGTGGGTCTACAGGCTTCTATACTTCCTTGCTGATGATAGTAAAGACAAGGGTGCATGTCCAGGATGGTGAAAGCCCACAGTGATGGATGCTGACTGCGTGAGTCACCATATCTTGAAGATATCCTCGATGGTGAGGAGGACTGTGCTACTTCTGCACTCTCTCAAAAGCCTTCCTGTAATGGCATGACCAGAACTAAATGCAATATGCCAGTTGTTTCTTGAGCAGAGATTTATAAAGTGGTGATTTAACTTTTCGACTCTCTTGATCGCATTTTGTGAGATGCCAGCTGAAATGCCCGTTGCTTCAACTCCTATTCAATTTCTCCTGCTCCCTCTGTTGGTCATCTGGACTACAGCACATGCCAGGACAGAGAATTGCTGAGATTCCCCAACATCTTTCTAAAGATCTGATGTGTCCTAATTAAACAGTTACAGTTATAGAATTATACAGCACAGGAACAGGCCCTTCAGCCCACATCCTCCATGCTGACCAAGTTGTCTTCTTGAGCGTTTCCCATTTTCTCGGTTTGTCCCATACCCTTCTAAGCTTTTCCCATTCATGAATCGGATCAGATATATCTGAAACATTGTAATTGTACCCATATCTACCACTTCCTCTGACAGTTTATTCCATACACCCAATGTTCTCTGGGTGAAATTTCTGCCCTTTTAATTCTTACCTCTCCCACTTTAAACCTGTGCCCTTATGTTTTAGAGTCCATTACCCTGGACAAATGTCTGTGATGGTCCACCTTATGAACAACCCTCATGGTTTTAGAAACTTCTAAAGTCACCCCTCAGCCTTCTTCACTCTAAGGAAAACAGTCCCAGCTTATCCAGTCTCCCCTTATAACTCAAGCCCCTCCCCCCCCCATTCTCAGTAACATCTCCGTGAGTCTTTCCTGCACTCTGTCCATTTTAATAACAAACAGAATTAGCAACAGAACTAGGCCATTTAGCCAATGGAGTCCGCTGTGCCATTCCATGTCTGATGATATCTTGAAGTTGAAAGGTCTGAAGGAAGATAAGTCACCTGCACCAGGGTTCTGGAAGAGCTGGCTGAAGTAGGCATTAGTGACGATCTTTCAAGAAACACTATATTCTGGAATGGTTCCGGAAAATTGGAAAATTACAAATGCCAATCCACCAATCAGCAGATGCCTGGCTTAATTACCAGCATCCAAAACTCCGTACATAAGCCCCTCAAAATTGGGCTGTTCCATTTCTCAATATAAACCCACAAGTCCCTAAATAAGATCCCAGCCTGTAACCCACTGCCATTGATCTGTTACTATCTACATAAACTCTCACCCCACACCTCCCTCCGAACCCATGGATTAGATCTGAACCTACAACCAAATCCTGTGGACTATATTATTCCATATATAACCACCTCACCCAAGGGGGAAATAGACTGGGAAAGTGGGTGTGAGAGCTGGGAATAAAAAGTGGGGAACAGGAGAGAGGAGGGGGAAGGAAAAGTAGAAAATGGAAAAAGGAGAAAGGAAGGGGGAGCAGGGAGAAGCCAAATGTGGCTTGAGAAAATATCCAGCGGATCTTGCTAGACTCAGGTTTGAGGAAAGTGTGAAACGGATTCTTGGCATGTACCCTTACCGGAACTGACAGACGGGATGTGGCTATTGACAGAAAGGACAGGTGTGGATGGGATCCTGCTGTAAATAAAAACGTTGGAGTCGAACGGAGTTGCCTGAACCTATAACTTGGGTTGTTCCGCTTGATAAACCACCAAACTCTCCCGGCTGACTGCGTCATGCTGTAAACAAGCGAGGAGGATCGTCAAGTGTGACAGGTAACAAATAAACTCCCCAACCCCTCGCTCACTATCAACTCTCAACTTTCCTCCCTCCTGTAGAGAGAGGTGACAAGCTATTTGACCTGAGTCCTTGCCGTCCCTCACAAACCCATCGACACTTCCTGTTTCATTCATCCTTGCATTCCCGTCAACTTCACCCCTCACCGCCAGGTTCTACTCCTCACCTGCACACACTGGGGTGGGGGAGGGTGTTTTAACTCACAGAGAATGATTCCACCTGTCTTTTTTGGGGGACATAGGAGGAAACTACAGAACCCAGGAGAAACCCACTGGGTCGCATGGAGAAGATGCAATTCCCACACACATATTCAGTGCCAGAGGTTGGGATCAATCCCTGTCTTTAGAGGTGAGAAGGAATGTGTGGTCTAAGAAAATGTGCCAGTGTCCCAGACCACGATATGAGCTGTGTTCCAGCGTTAATCCCATCAGTAATGCTGACCCCCTACCGTGTCCCTAATCCCAACCCCATTCTCAAAACCACAATCTCCTTTCCACTCACATCTCTCACTTCCTAATCCCACTACCTTCAGCCACATACTTTATTTATAAAACCCAATGCTATACTTTCCTCAACCCAACTCAATTTCCGTCACCTTTGCCAGTACCCTCCCCAACATTACCCTATTCCCAATTCCAATGTGTAAACACAACTACCAACTACCCATTCCCAACATTGAACCCAGTTCATTTCCCAAACCAACAGAACTGCAAAACACAACCAATTACATTTCTGAGCACCCCAATGAGCAACACTAATCCAATCCACAAAATAACAGACAGTTCCAACCCAATTCCATTTGCCAAGACCAACCCCAACCAATTCACAAACCTTACCAGCATCTTGCCAGCTCCAACGCAAATCTAAACCCCAATCCGACACCCACCACATTTCCTCCATCCAGTCCGACTGGAAGTCCTTACCTTCCTCAGTCTCCTCTCATTCCTTCCTCTGGCTGAGGACGTTACCGACTCGGTCTCGGTGTAGGGTCGGGATAGCGGCAGCGACTCCTCCTCCTCCTCCTCCTCTCCCCAGGCCGCTAGGTGGGTGTTCTGCCGTGATTCAAGCCCCATCGCCCTCTTCCTCCCCCACCCCGGCCTTCTGGCGCAGCACGTCATCCAAGTAGGGGTCGCCATGGAAAGAATACCGGGCAGGGATGCGGCCGCGATCCCGTTCCCTCTCCAGCTCGGTCAGGTTGTCTCGACTCCTGCTCCTCCTGGCATAAGGCCCTCGTCCTTCCGGGGAGCTGTCCCGTGGATAGCCGTAATCGAAGTCCAACGAAAAGTTAAGACAGAAGATTATCAACATAGAAAATACAGGTGGAAGGAACAGCCTACTGTTCTGGGTCTCGAAGATTTAACCGAAAGTAATCATCTTATGGAATTATTTGCAATCTTTCTGCAAGATTTATTTCTCGAAGACTATTCACTTGAGGTTATGCAGGAACGTGCTGAGTTCAATTAGCTTTGTTGGAATTTTTTAACAAGTGTTTTAACCCAGTTTGACTGAGAATCTCAGAAAATATGGAGCCTTCGAATAGTTTCGTTTGAATGATGAAGCACAAAGATTTTTTTAAAATTTGAAAGCTAACTGCTTAGCCTATTTTTTCATGAAGATATAAGATTAAATGTTTAATGCCTCTGCATGCATCATTGTTTCTTTTACTTTTGGAAAACCTTTGAATCTAATTTCTTTTTGTATTTGAATATAGTATTTTTGATAGACGAGAATTGAATTTTTTGTTTGGATATTGTTTAGACCAGGTTGGAATATCAATAACTTTGAAACTAATTGGAGCGATCACCAGGTTTTCTGTGGGGTTGTCCGGAGTTGCAGACGCCGGCTTTCAATTGCTCTGACTTCCTTCTTTGGGTGTAAAGAATGGTGACTGGATTGGACCCAAATGCAGGACATAGAAACTGAAGTACCTGGGGTAGGACAGGGGCTGGAACGCCGAGGTCAGGCGAGGCAGGAGGATCCCAGAGTTTGGACGAGGCAGGAGGGTCCCAGAGTTCGTGGCAGATAGGAGGATCCCAGTGTTCAGGCAGGGCAGGAGGATCCCAGTGTTCAGGCAGGGCAGGAGGATCCCAGTGTTTGTGGCAGACAAGAGGATCCCACCGTTCGTGGCAGACAGGAGGATCCTACAGTTCGTGGCATACAGGAAGATCCCAGTGCTCAGGCAGGGCAGGAGGATCCCAGTGTTCGTGGCAGACAGGAGGATCCCAGTGCTCAGGCAGGGCAGAAGGATCCCAGTGTTCAGGCAGGGTAGGAGAATCCCAGAGTTCGTGGCAGACAGGAAGAACCCAATGTTCAGGCAGGGGAGGAGGATCCCAGTGTTCAGGCAGGGCAGGAGGATCCCACAGTTCGTGGCAGACAGGAGGATCCCAGTGTTCAGGCAGGGCAGGAGGATCCGACAGTTCGTGGCAGACAGGATGATCCCAGAGTTCGTGGCAGACAGGAGGATCCGACAGTTCGTGGCAGACGGGAGGATCCCAGTGTTCAGGCAGGGTAGGAGGATCCCAGTGTTCATGGCAGGGCAGGAGAATCCCAGTTTTCAGGCAGGGCAGGAGGATCCCAGTGTTCAGGCAGGGCAGGAGAATCCCAGTGTTCAGGCAGGGCCGGTGGATCCCAGTGTTCATGGCAAGTCAGGAGGATCCCAGCGGTAGCAGCAGACAGGAAGATCCCAGTGCTCAGGCAGGGCAGGAGTATCCCAGTGTTCAGGCAGGGTAGGAGGATCCCACAGTTCGTGGCAGGCAGGAGGATCCCAGAGTTCGTGGCAGACAGGAGAATCCCAGTGTTCAGGCAGGGCAGGAGGATCCCAGTGTTCAGGCAGGGCAGGAGTATCCCAGTGTTCAGGCAGGGTAGGAGGATCCCACAGTTCGTGGCAGACAGGAGGATCCCAGAGTTCGTGGCAGACAGGAGGATCCGACAGTTCGTGGCAGACGGGAGGATCCCAGTGTTCAGGCTGGACAGGAGGATCCCAGTGTTCAGGCTGGACAGGAGGATCCCAGTGTTCATGGCGGGCAGGAGGATCACAGTGCTCAGGCAGAGCAAGCGCATCCCAGTTTTAAGTCAGGGCAGGAGGATCCCAGAGTTCGAGGCAGACAGGGTGATCCCAGTGCTCAGGCAGTGCAGAAGGATCCCAGTGATCAGGCGGGGTAGGAGGATCCCATAGTTCGTGGCAGACAGAAGGATCCCACACTTCTTTGCGACAGGAGGATCCCAGTGTTCAGGCAGGGCAGGAGGATCCCAGAGTTCATGGCGGGCAGGAGAATCACAGTGCTCAGGCAGGGCAAGAGCATCCCAGATTTCATTCAGGGCAGGAGGGTCCCAGAGTTCGTGGCAGACAGGAGAATCCCAGTGCTCAGGCAGGGCAGGATCATCCCAGTGTTCAGGCACGGCAGGAGGATCCCAGAGTTCATGACAAGCAGGAGGAACCCAGAGATCATGAAGTGCAGGAGAATCCCAGTGTTCAGTCTGGGCCGGAGGATTCCAGTGTTCATGGCGAGTCAGGAGGATCCCAGAGTTCATGGCGGGCAGAAGGAACACATTGCTCAGGCAGGGCAAGCGCATCCCAGTTTTACGTCAGGGCAGGAGGATCCCAGAGTTCGTGGCAGACAGGGTGATCCCAGTGCTCAGGCAGGGCAGGAGTATCCCAGTGCTCAGGCAGGGTAGGAGGATCCCAGTGTTCAGGCAGGGTAGGAGAATCCCAGAGTTCGTGGCAGACAGGAAGATCCCAGTGCTCAGGCAGGGCAGGAGGATCCCAGTGTTCAGGCAGGGCAGGAGTATCCCAGAGTTCGTGGCAGACAGGAGAATCCCAGTGTTCAGGCAGGGCAGGATCATCCCAGTGTTCAGGCACGGCAGGAGGATCCCAGAGTTCATGACAAGCAGGAGGAACCCAGAGTTCAGGAAGTGCAGGAGAATCCCAGTGTTCAGTCTGGGCCGGAGGATCCCAGTGTTCATGGCGAGTCAGGAGGATCCCAGAGTTCATGGCGGGCAGGAGGATCACATTGTTCAGGCAGGGCAAGCGCATCCCAGTTTTACGTCAGGGGAGGAGGATCCCAGAGTTCGCGGCAGTCAGGAGGATCCCAGTGCTCAGCCAGGGCAGGAGTATCCCAGTGATCAGGCAGGGCAGGAGTATCCCAGTGTTCAGGCAGGGCGGGAAGATCCCACAGTTCGTGGCAGGCAGGAGGATCCCAGAGTTCGTGGCAGACAGGAGAATCCCAGAGTTCGTGGCAGACAGGAAGATCCCAGTGCTCAGGCAGGGCAGGAGGATCCCAGAGTTCGTGGCGAGTCAGGAGGATCCCAGAGTTCATGGCGGGCAGAAGGATCACAGTGCTCAGGCAGGACAAAAGTATCCCAGTTTTAAGTCAGGGCAGAAGGATCCCAGAGTTCGTGGCAGACAGGGTGATCCCAGAGTTCATGGCGGGCAGGAGGATCACATTGCTCAGGCAGGGCAAGCGCATCCCAGTTTTACGTCAGGGCAGGAGGATCCCAGAGTTCGCGGCAGTCAGGAGGATCCCAGAGTTCGTGGCAGACAGAAGGATCACAGTGCTCAGGCAGGACAAAAGTATCCCAGTTTTACGTCAGGGCAGGAGGATCCCAGAGTTCGCGGCAGTCAGGAAGATCCCGGTGCTCAGGCAGGGCAGGAGGATCCCAGTGTTCAGGCAGGGCAGGAGTATCCCAGTGTTTAGGCATTGCAGGAGCATCCCAGTGTTTAGGCATTGCAGGAGTATCCCAGTGTTCAGGCAGGGCAGGTGGATCCCAGAGTTCGTGGCAGACAGGAGAATCCCATTGTTCAGGCAGGGCAGGAAGATCCCAGAGTTCGTGGCGGGCAGGAGGGTCCCAGTCTTCAGGCAGTGCCGCGGGATCCCAGAGTTCGTGGCAGACAGGAGAATCCCAGTGTTCAGGCAGGGCAGGAGGAACCCAGTGTTCGTGGCGGGCAGGAGGATCCCAGAGTTCGTGGCGGGCAGGAGGATCCCAGAGTTCGTGGCGGGCTGGAGGAACCCACTGCTCAGGCAGGGCAGCGGAATCCCATTTTTCAGGTCGGGCAGGGGGATACCAGCGTTCGTGGCACACAGGAGAATCCCACACTTCTTTGCGACAGGAGGATCCCAGTGTACAGGCAGGTCGGTAGGATCCCAGTGATCAGGTAGGGCAGGAGGATCCCAGAGTTCGTGGCGGGCAGGAGGATCCCAGTGTTCATGGCGAGTCAGGAGGATCCCAGAGTTCATGGCGGGCAGGAGGATCACATTGCTCAGGCAGGGCAAGCGCATCCCAGTTTTACGTCAGGGCAGGAGGATCCCAGAGTTCGTGGCAGACAGGGTGATCCCAGTGCTCAGGCAGGGCAGGAGGCTCCCAGAGTTCGTGGCAGACAGGAGGATACCAGTGCTCAGGCAGGGCAGAAGGACCCCAGTGTTCAGGCAGGGTAGGAGAATCCCAGAGTTCGTGGCAGACAGGAAGATCCCAGTGCTCAGGCAGGGCAGGAGGATCCCAGTGCTCAGGCAGGGCAGGAGGATCCCAGAGTTCATGACAAGCTGGAGGAACCCAGAGTTCAGGAAGTGCAGGAGAATCCCAGTGTTCAGTCTGGGCCGAAGGATCCCAGTGTTCATGGCGAGTCAGGAGGATCCCAGAGTTCATGGCGGGCAGGAGGATCACATTGTTCATGGCGGGCAGGAGGATCACAATGCTCAGGCAGAGCAAGCGCATCCCAGTTTTAAGTCAGGGCAGGAGGATCCCAGAGTTCGAGGCAGACAGGGTGATCCCAGTGCTCAGGCAGTGCAGAAGGATCCCAGTGATCAGGCGGGGTAGGAGGATCCCATAGTTCGTGGCAGACAGAAGGATCCCACACTTCTTTGCGACAGGAGGATCCCAGTGTTCAGGCAGGGCAGGAGGATCCCAGAGTTCATGGCGGGCAGGAGAATCACAGTGCTCAGGCAGGGCAAGAGCATCCCAGATTTCATTCAGGGCAGGAGGGTCCCAGAGTTCGTGGCAGACAGGAGAATCCCAGTGCTCAGGCAGGGCAGGATCATCCCAGTGTTCAGGCACGGCAGGAGGATCCCAGCGTTCATGACAAGCAGGAGGAACCCAGAGATCATGAAGTGCAGGAGAATCCCAGTGTTCAGTCTGGGCCGGAGGATTCCAGTGTTCATGGCGAGTCAGGAGGATCCCAGAGTTCATGGCGGGCAGAAGGAACACATTGCTCAGGCAGGGCAAGCGCATCCCAGTTTTACGTCAGGGCAGGAGGATCCCAGAGTTCGTGGCAGACAGGGTGATCCCAGTGCTCAGGCAGGGCAGGAGTATCCCAGTGCTCAGGCAGGGTAGGAGGATCCCAGTGTTCAGGCAGGGTAGGAGAATCCCAGAGTTCGTGGCAGACAGGAAGATCCCAGTGCTCAGGCAGGGCAGGAGGATCCCAGTGTTCAGGCAGGGCAGGAGTATCCCAGAGTTCGTGGCAGACAGGAGAATCCCAGTGTTCAGGCAGGGCAGGATCATCCCAGTGTTCAGGCACGGCAGGAGGATCCCAGAGTTCATGACAAGCAGGAGGAACCCAGAGTTCAGGAAGTGCAGGAGAATCCCAGTGTTCAGTCTGGGCCGGAGGATCCCAGTGTTCATGGCGAGTCAGGAGGATCCCAGAGTTCATGGCGGGCAGGAGGATCACATTGTTCAGGCAGGGCAAGCGCATCCCAGTTTTACGTCAGGGCAGGAGGATCCCAGAGTTCGCCGCAGTCAGGATCCCAGTGCTCAGCCAGGGCAGGAGTATCCCAGTGATCAGGCAGGGCAGGAGTATCCCAGTGTTCAGGCAGGGCGGGAAGATCCCACAGTTCGTGGCAGGCAGGAGAATCCCAGAGTTCGTGGCAGACAGGAGAATCCCAGAGTTCGTGGCAGACAGGAAGATCCCAGTGCTCAGGCAGGGCAGGAGGATCCCAGAGTTCGTGGCGAGTCAGGAGGATCCCAGAGTTCATGGCGGGCAGAAGGATCACAGTGCTCAGGCAGGACAAAAGTATCCCAGTTTTAAGTCAGGGCAGAAGGATCCCAGAGTTCTTGGCAGACAGGGTGATCCCAGAGTTCATGGCGGGCAGGAGGATCACATTGCTCAGGCAGGGCAAGCGCATCCCAGTTTTACGTCAGGGCAGGAGGATCCCAGAGTTCGCGGCAGTCAGGAGGATCCCAGAGTTCGTGGCAGACAGGAGGATCCCGGTGCTCAGCCAGGGCAGGAGTATCCCAGTGTTCAGGCAGAGCGGGAAGATCCCAGAGTTCGTGGCAGGCAGGAGGATCCCAGAGTTCGTGGCAGACAGAAGAATCACAGTGCTCAGGCAGGACAAAAGTATCCCAGTTTTACGTCAGGGCAGGAGGATCCCAGAGTTCGCGGCAGTCAGGAGGATCCCAGTGCTCAGGCAGGGCAGAAGGATCCCAGTGTTCAGGCAGGGCAGGAGGATCCCAGTGATCAGGCAGGGCAGGAGGATCCCAGTGATCAGGCAGGGCAGGAGGATCCCAGTGCTCAGGCAGGGCAGAAGGATCCCAGTGTTCAGGCAGGGTTGGAGAATCCCAGAGTTCGTGGCAGACAGGAAGATCCCAGTGCTCAGGCAGGGCAGGAGCATCCCAGTGTTTAGGCATTGCAGGAGTATCCCAGTGTTCAGGCAGGGCAGGTGGATCCCAGAGTTCGTGGCAGACAGGAGAATCCCAGTGTTCAGGCAGGGCAGGAAGATCCCAGAGTTCGTGGCGGGCAGGAGGGTCCCAGTCTTCAGGCAGTGCCGCGGGATCCCAGAGTTCGTGGCAGACAGGAGAATCCCAGTGTTCAGGCAGGGCAGGAGGAACCCAGTGTTCGTGGCGGGCAGGAGGATCCCAGAGTTCGTGGCGGGCAGGAGGATCCCAGAGTTCGTGGCGGGCTGGAGGAACCCACTGCTCAGGCAGGGCAGCGGAATCCCATTTTTCAGGTCGGGCAGGGGGATACCAGCGTTCGTGGCACACAGGAGAATCCCACACTTCTTTGCGACAGGAGGATCTCAGTGTACAGGCAGGTCGGTAGGATCCCAGTGATCAGGTAGGGCAGGAGGATCCCAGAGTTCGTGGCGGGCAGGAGGATCCCAGTGTTCATGGCGAGTCAGGAGGATCCCAGAGTTCATGGCGGGCAGGAGGATCACATTGCTCAGGCAGGGCAAGCGCATCCCAGTTTTACGTCAGGGCAGGAGGATCCCAGAGTTCGTGGCAGACAGGGTGATCCCAGTGCTCAGGCAGGGCAGGAGGCTCCCAGAGTTCGTGGCAGACAGGAGGATACCAGTGCTCAGGCAGGGCAGAAGGACCCCAGTGTTCAGGCAGGGTAGGAGAATCCCAGAGTTCGTGGCAGACAGGAAGATCCCAGTGCTCAGGCAGGGCAGGAGGATCCCAGTGCTCAGGCAGGGCAGGAGGATCCCAGTGTTCAGGCAGGGCAGGAGGATCCCAGAGTTCATGACAAGCAGGAGGAACCCAGAGTTCAGGAAGTGCAGGAGAATCCCAGTGTTCAGTCTGGGCCGAAGGATCCCAGTGTTCATGGCGAGTCAGGAGGATCCCAGTGCTCAGCCAGGGCAGGAGTATCCCAGTGATCAGGCGGGGTAGGAGGATCCCAGAGTTCGTGGCAGACAGGAGGATCCCAGTGGTCAGGCAGGGCAGAAGGATCTCAGTGTTCAGGCAGGGTAGGAGAATCTTAGAGTTCGTGGCAGACAGGAAGATCCCGGTGCTCAGGCAGGGCAGGAGTATCCCAGTGTTCAGGCAGGGCGGGAGGATCCCACAGTTCGTGGCAGGCAGGAGGATCCCACAGTTCGTGGCAGACAGGAGGATCCCACAGTTCGTGGCAGACAGGAGAATCCCAGAGTTCGTGGCAGACAGGAAGATCCCAGTGCTCAGGCAGGGCAGGAGGTTCCCAGTGTTCAGGCAGGGCAGGATTATCCCAGTGTTTAGGCATTGCAGGAGTATCCCAGTGTTCAGGCAGGGCAGGTGGATCCCACCGTTCGTGGCAGACAGGAGGATCCCACAGTTCGTGGCAGACAGGAGAATCCCAGTGTTCAGGCAGGGCAGGAGGATCCCAGAGTTCGTGGCGGGCAGGAGGGTCCCAGTCTTCAGGCAGTGCCGCGGGATCCCAGTGTTTGTGGCAGACAAGAGGATCCCAGTGTTCGTGCCAGACAGGATGATCCCACAGTTCGTGGCAGACAGGATGATCCCACAGTTCGTGGCAGACAGGTGGATCCCACAGTTCGTGGCAGACAGGAGGAACCCAGTGTTCAGGCAGGGCAGGAGGATCCCAGAGTTCGTGGCGGGCTGGAGGAACCCAGAGTTCGTGGCGGGCTGGAGGAACCCACTGCTCAGGCAGGGCAGCGGAATTCCATTTTTCAGGTCGGGCAGGGGGATACCAGCGTTCGTGGCACACAGGAGAATCCCACACTTCTTTGCGACAGGAGGATCCCAGTGATCAGGTAGGGCAGCAGTATCCCAGAGTTCGTGGCAGACAGGAGCATCCCAGAGTTCAGGAAGTGCAGGAGGAACCCAGAGTTCAGGAAGTGCAGGAGGATCCCAGTGTTTTGGCTGGACAGGAGGATCCCAGAGTTCATGGCGGGCAGAAGGATCACAGTGCTCAGGCAGGACAAAAGTATCCCAGTTTTAAGTCAGGGCAGGAGAATCCCAGAGTTCGTGGCAGACAGGAAGATCCCAGTGCACAGCCAGGGCAGGAGGATCCCAGAGTTCAGGCAGGGCAGGAGGATCCCAGTGTTCAGGCAGGGCCGGAGGATCCCAGTATTCATGGCAAGTCAGGAGGAACCCAGAGTTCAGGAAGTTCAGGAGAATCCCAGTGTTCAGGCTGGACAGGTGGATCCCAGTGTTCATGGCGAGTCAGGAGGATCCCAGAGTTCATGGCGGGCAGTTGGATCACAGTGCTCAGGCAGGGCAAGAGCATCCCTTTAAGTCAGGGCAGGAGGATCCCAGAGTTCGTGTCAAACAAGAGGATCCCAGTGCTCAGGCAGGGCAGAAGGATCCCAGTGTTCAGGCAGGGTAGGAGAATCCCAGGGTTCAGGCACGGCAGGAGTATCCCAGTGTTCAGGCAGGGCGGGAGGATCCCAGTGTTCAGGCAGGGTAGGAGAATCCCAGGGTTCATGCAGGGCAGGAGTATCCCAGTGTTCAGGCAGGGCGGGAGGATCCCACAGTTCGTGGCAGGCAGGAGGATCCCAGAGTTCGTGGCAGACAGGAGAATCCCAGTGTTCAGGCAGGGCAGGAGGATCCCAGCGTTCAGGCAGGGCAGGAGTATCCCACTGTTCAGGCAGGGCGGGAGTATCCCAGTGTTCAGGCAGGGCGGGAGGATCCCACAGTTCGTGGCAGACAGGAGAATCCCAGTGTTCAGGCAGGGCAGGAGTATCCCAGTGTTCAGGCAGGGCAGGAGTATCCCAGTGTTCAGGCAGGGCAGGAGGATCCCAGTGTTCAGGCAGGGCAGGAGGATCCCAGTGTTCAGGCAGGGCAGGAGTATCCCAGTGTTCAGGCAGGGCGGGAGTATCCCAGTGTTCAGGCAGGGCAGGAGGATCCCAGTGTTCAGGCAGGGCAGGAGTATCCCAGTGTTCAGGCAGGGCAGGAAGATCCCGGTGCTCAGGCAGGGCAGGAGTATCCCAGTGTTCAGGCAGGGTGGGAGGATCCCACAGTTCGTGGCAGGCAGGAGGATCCCAGAGTTCGTGGCAGACAGGAGGATCCCACAGTTCGTGGCAGACAGGAGAATCCCAGTGTTCAGGCAGGGCAGGAGGATCCCAGAGTTCGTGGCCAGACAGGAGGATCCCACAGTTCGTGGCAGACAGGAGGATCCCAGAGTTCTTGGCAGACAGGAGGATCCCAGAGTTCGAGCCAGACAGGAGAATCCCAGTGTTCAGGCAGGGCAGGAGGATCCCAGTGTTCGTGGCGGGCTGGAGGAACCCACTGCTCAGGCAGGGCAGCGGAATCCCATTTTTCAGGTCGGGCAGGGGGATACCAGCGTTCGTGGCACACAGGAGAATCCCACACTTCTTTGCGACAGGAGGATCCCAGTGATCAGGTAGGGCAGCAGTATCTCAGAGTTCGTGGCAGACAGGAGGATCCCACAGTTATTTGCAGACAGAAGTATCCCAGTGCTCAGGCAGGGCCGGATGATCCCAGTGTTCAGGCACGGCAGGAGGATCCCAGATTATGTGGCAGACAGGAGCATCCCAGAGTTCAGGAAGTGCAGGTGGATCCCAGAGTTCATGGCGGGCAGGAGGATCACAGTGTTCAGGCAGGGCAAGAGTATCCCAGTTTTAAGTCAGGGCAGTAGGATCCCAGAGTTCGTGGCAGACAGGGTGATCCCAGTGCTCAGGCAGGGTAGGAGGATCACAGTGTTCAGGAAGGGCACGAGGATCCCAGAGTTCAGGCACGGCAGGATGATCCCTGTTTTCAGGCAGGGCAGGAGGATCCCAGAGTTCGTGGTAGACAGGAGGATCCCAGTGTTTATGCAGGGCAGGAGAATTCCTCATGGCGGGCCGCAGTGATCCAGGGCAGGACCGCCACCCAGGCTGAAACACGGAGGCCTGGGCAAGGAGCGGACAGCTGGGCAGGTGCGTAGGCAACAGGTATGAAAAATCTGGACCCCGCCGGGCAGCGGCAGTCCGGCCGGAGCTGCCCAACGGAGGCAAGGGATTAGAAGGAAGTTGGGTCCAAGGTCAGCAGCAGGACTACGATGAGACTCCGGGTAGATTTGTAAAGGCAACCGACCACGCGGGCAAGGCGAACACGGCGTAACAGCGGGACCAGCGCACAGGAGAGAAGCAGTGGAACATGACCAACCAGAATTATGGGAAATAAAGGAGAAAGGAAGTAATTCTCCACCTTGCCCCTAGCACTCTTCCCATCAGCTTATCACTTCCCATCTCTCTACTTCCTCCCTCCATCCGCTTCTTATCCCCTCTCCGCCATCCCTTGTTACTTCACTCCTGATGAATGGTTTCGGCCCGAAACGTCGTCACTTCCTCCTCCCACAGATGTTGTCTGGCCTGCTGAGTTCTGCCAGCATTTTGTATTTTTATGGTTGATATTTGGCATTTCATACATCCTTTAGATAGGGAGTAATCGTTTTTTCCCACTTTCGGCATACATATTCCAGGACTGATTATTTTTTATTGATAGTCATGATTTCATCAGTTCTTTCCTCTGAATATAAAGAGATTGCGGTTTCAGATCATGTTCCTTTATTTCTATCTCTGAATCTCTCTGTTCTTCCTCAAGCAAACAGATTTTGGCGTTTGATACAACTCTGTTATTTGATAAGGAATTTCTAAAATTTCTAGAGAGGCATATCGTTTTGTTTCTTGAAGAGAATAAAAAGGAAGAGACTTCTAATCTTATTCAATGGGATACTTTCAAGGCTTATATTAGAAGGCAAATTATTTCTTATACTGCAAGTGTTAAGAATAAAGTTAATAAACAAAGAATTGAATTAGCCAATCAATTAAAACAATTAGATCAAAAATAAGCTATAGCCCCAGATCCTCTTTTATATAAAAGATGCGTTGAAGTTATAACTAAATATGAGCTTCTGTTAACAAACTCAATTGAAACGCAACTTCTTTTTTTTTGTAATTTTTTTTGAAGTTCACCATCAAACAAACTTTTCCATTAGAAGTATTTCAGATATTGTACATATATATCATATAATCATATATATCACAAATCTCCACACTGTATCTATCTGAGGTATACACTTACTGAAAAGAGTGGAAAGAAAAAAACAAGCAAAAGGAAAGAAATATGTACAAGTAGGGAGTGACCTTTTTTTTTTACAACAGATTCATTGATTTGTGAGAATAAAATCAGCCATTGTGTAGTTAATCCATTTTCCCAGTACGAATCAGGTTGTTCCAGCTTATGGTTAACAGATGCTGTTATCTTCTGCATTTTGAAAATGTCCATTGAAATTTCCATCCATGTATTTAAAGTTGGGCTCTCCTGTGATAACCATTTCCTAGTAAGAGTCTTTTTACCAGCCACCAACAGTATATTCATTAAATATTTTTCTCTTTTCAACCATTCTTGAGGTATATATCCAAAATGCATGGTCTTACTCTCTAAGGGTAATTCACATTTAAAGATGTCTTGTAAGGCATTGTGTTCCCCCGTCCAATAGTTTTGATAACAGGGCCGTCCCAAAAAATCTGATAATGATTTGCAATTTGATTTCCAAGTTTGTCCAGCAAGCAGGGAGGTTACCATCATAATGGGATTTCTGAGAGGGAGTAATAAAATATCTTATCAAGTTTTTCCATCCAAACTCCCCCCATTTCTGTGAACTGGTGCACTTCCATTGATATCTCCATATTGTTGTCCATTCTTCCTCAGATATAATTATTCCTTCCTTCTCCCATTTTGTTTTAATGTGTAAAGTCGAATCTGTTTTAAGTTTTGACAACCCCTTATACATGCTTGAAATGATTCTACTACCATTATCTGAATTATATGCTTTTTAAAAGAGCTCTATCAAACATGTATTTGTCGTGGTTACATTTTTAAACGTCTTATTAACATATTGTCGCATCTGTAAATACCGATAAAAATCGTTTTTCCAATAAGTATTTCTTTTTAGCCATTTCAAAACTGAACAGTGTTCCTTCTTTCATTATGTTGCAAAGAACTGTTATTCCCTTAGCTGTCCAGTCCTTACATCTAGCATCCAATTTATTTGTTGTAAAATCCGAGTCACGTGCACACCATTTAAGAATTGCAATATCTCCCTCTAGATTATATTCTGTTATAGTAGTTTTCCATAATTTAAGAGTCAATTTCACCCATGGGTTATCAATTGTATTTATGTACCTTTGCAGGTTGTTATCAGCCAAAATTGCTTGTATGGGCATGGGAGGTACACGCTCCTCAATGTTTTTCCATTTAGCGCCATATGATAAGTTGCACCAACATATCACAGCTCTCAACTGTGCTGCAAAATAATAATCTCTAAGAGAAGGAAGGCACCATCCCCCCTTTTCCTTTGCTAATTTGCAAAGTTTTGAGACGAAGTCTAGGCCTTTTACCCTGCCAAATATACCTTGATACCATCTTGTTCCGTTCATTGAACTGGTTTTGATTAATTTCTATTGGTAGGGTCTGAAAGAGATATTACAGAGTGGGCAGTATATTCATTTTAATAGACTCAGTCCTTGAAATGAGACTGAAAAAAGCAATCAGGTTCCATCTTGCCATATCTTCCTTAATTTTTTATATAAAGGCTGATAATTACATTCTGATAATGTTGCCAAACCTTTAAGATAAAAATCAATTTTACATTCACTGCGATAAACCAGGCAAAGTATTGGCCAACCAATTTAAAACTTCTGTAGTTAAACAACAAATTAAAGAAATCTCTAAAACTAATGGTGATAGGGCAATTGATCAATTTGAAATAAATGATACCTTTTGAGAATTGTATTCTAAACTTTATAGTTCTGATTCCCCTAAGGATAATACTATAATGAATAATTTTGTAGATCATTTAGATAACCCTGCACTTTTTGCAGATAATTGTAAACAGATGGATCAACCTGTTTCTTATGAGTAAATTGCCGAGACTATACGTTCATTACACTCGGGGAAAGCTTCGGGTCCAGATGGATTTTCTGGAGAATTTTATAAGGCTTTTTCTTCATTAACTATACCGCAGTTACACGTAGCTTTTTGGATTCATTCAAATTGGGTAGCTTGCCTTAGTCTTGCTATGAAGCCTCCATTTCGCTTATCCTAAAAAAGAACAAGGACCCAGCTGAATGCTCTTCATATAGGCCAATTTCAATACTCAATGTTGATACTAAAATTCTTTCTAAAATCCTGGCTCGTACGATTAAAATATTTACTTTTTATTATTTCTGATAATCAGACTGGATTTATGAAAACCCAACATTTTCATTTTAATATACGCCATCTTCCTTTTAAAATTTACTTATTTTGGTGTAACCGTCACAAAGAATTAGAAACACCTGTTTAAAGAACACTTTCTTACTTTATTGAATTATGTCAAAAGGATATCATTAAATTGGTCACCTCTTTAAATATCGTTGATTGGGCGAATGAATTCCATAAAATGAATATTATACCTAAATTTGTATAACTTTTTCAGGCTTTACACGTGTTTATTCCTAAACGCGTTTTTGACTCTGTTGATCCTATTTTTATCCTCCTATATATGGAAAAATAAACGTCCTCATTTAAATAAAGTTCATCTTCAAAAATCTAAAATGTCTATAGGTTTAGCCTGAACTAATTTTAGATTTTATTACTGGGCAGTTAATATACGATATCTTACGTTTTGGCTAAATTATATTAATCGTGTAGACTGTCCGGTATGGGTCTCTTTAGAAGCTAACTCTGATATCTTTTTTTTTCATTATTATTTCTGTTCTTGGATTTTCACTTCCTTTATTTGAAAGTAAACGAACTGATAATTTAGTAGTTAAACATACTCTGAGGACCTGGATACAATTCAGAAAACATTTTGGTTTATTGAGATTTCCTCTTTCAACTCCCATTTATTCTAATCTTTTTAAACCTTCCATGACTGATCTAGTTTTCAAAGAATGCGTCAGGTTGGGTATTAAATGTTTTTGGGGTATCAATTATGCACATTTCTTTTAAGCTCAGGTAAGAACTCACAAGACATAATTTTTAGTTTGACACCTTTTCATAATGGTTCAGTAGCTAATATTTATGGTATGTTACTGGAGTCGAGAATGTTCCTTTAGAGAAAATGAAGAATCTCTGGGAACAAGATTTACAGATTTCAATTTCTGATGAAACCTGGAAATAATTTTTTAAACTGGTTAGTACTTCATCGCTATGTGCTCGTCATTCTTTCATACAATTTAAGGTGGTACATAGAGTTCATTTGATTAAGGATAAGCTATCTCAGTTTTATTCGTCTATTTCTCCCTACTGTGACAGATGTAATAATGGAAAAGCTTCATTAATTCATATGTTTTGGACTTGTCTGAAACTTGAAGCATATTGGAAGGAAAGTTTTCTATCTTTTTCTTACGTTTTGAAGTCAATTTTAAGACTCACCCTCTGACGGCCCGATTCGGTTTTGTTGCAGAACTAGATCTTAAGCTGAAGGCATTCGATTTACATATTTTGGCCTTTTACTCTCTAAAAGCTAGGAGGGCGCTTTTGTTTAAATGGAAAGATGTTTTTCCTCCTACTCATGCCCAATGGTTATGCGACGTTATGTCATGTTTAGATTTAGAGAATATTCCTTGTTCAATTTCTGAATCTTGTCAAGACTTTCAAACATTGTGGGAAACATTTCTGAATTATTTTCAAAACCTTCAACAGGTTGTTTAACTTAAGATGTAGGCTATTATTAATTGTTATTATGTGAGAAGATATTTTACCTTAAACAGCTTCGCTCTTGGTAGGGGTTAGATTCTTGTGTTTTTGTAATATGTTAGTTTCAATATAACTATTAATTAACTTACATGAATACGGGGTAATGAGATTGTTATTATGAACAGATATAATACAATTGGTAGTTTTATTTCGTCTTTTTGACCTTTTGTAGATACGTCCATGTACTCAGTGTTCTTCTATGTAGAAACTAATGAAAAATATTCGAAAGAAAGTGGCCACTGAATCTGTCACCATACACCAACTAATTGCACCGACCTGTTTCCATGCTGTATGAGTCTTTGACACTGAAATATCCATATATTGAAAACTAACATTCAACAATTTGCTTTGATGAGTGTAGTTTATTCAGAAAGGAGTATCAGAGACAGAAAAGCTCACGACACCGAAACCACATACAAGACCCTATCAATAGGGGAGAGAATGCAAAAAGTCTGATTGTTTTATTGATCGAACTTGACTTAACATTGAATTGCATAACTGAAAATGGGCCCTCAAATTATTGAACATGTTGAAGGAACAGGCAGGTGAGTAGAAAGAAGCCAGACGTCATGGAGAGCTTAAGATTACGTGGTTGCCATCGACCATGAAATCTGTCAAAGAAAAGGGACACAGTGTTAGTGTCTTCATACAGGGAAAGGGACGCTTTCATGGAATGGGGCACAGTGGCAGGGACACTCTCACACAGACTCCAGGTTCAATGTGTGCGTGTGTGTACATATACGTATGTGTGTGAGGGAGACTAACCCATCCCCAGTAAAAATCAGTGTGTGTGTGAGAGAGAGGAGGGGTGGAATAGAGGGGGAGGAAGGATGGGAATGGAAGGGAGTGGGAGGAAGATAGGGTGAGGATGCAAGGGGGAGGATGGGAGGGGGTAGAAGGGAGTGGGAGGAAGGGAGCCATTGGTGATGTTAACACCTAGGACTTCATAAGACACCCATCGATGTACCTTCGAACAAAGTGTTTAAGATAGAACAAGAGTTGTGCATACAATGAATACAGCGGATACAAAAGCCCCATTGGCTTTGATCTGTTTTTGACTTACCTGCATTACTCATCTTTGTGAGTGGGCCAATGGTGAAAATTCCTGTTTGCTTCATGCCTCTAACAGTCCTAGCGACTCTCTGGTGTGGACAATTCTGAAATAAACACAAGAGGTATCACTGGTTGCAATCATGCAGAGCAGAGGGAACTAGAGGAACAGATGCAGTCTTTCCTGAAAGTGTGACACAAACAGACAAGGTGGTGAAGATTGAAGGATATCGTATTATTGGTGTACAAGACATGAGTGAGACTGCACAGAATATTTCGTCACTCAGCTTTACTAAAGGTGTGATTAAGCTGAAGAGGATGTAGCAAGGATTCAGCCGGGTGTGACCATGAGAGAAGAGCTTGTGTTATGAGAGGCTGGGCAGGCTGGGACTGTTTTCTCTGGAGCGAAAGAAGCTAAGGGGTGACATTACAAAGATTCACAGAATTACAGAGGACGTACAGGAGCCAGAAGACCCACACTCAGTATTTCAGCAGCAGCTTTATCCTCTCTACCATCAGATTAATGACTGGCCCAGTCGCATTACTTATTATTTTTAGAATTGTGACTTGTGAATTGTGAATTGTAGACATATTTTATGCCATGCACTGTACTGCTGCCACAGAAATATAAATTTCACTACAAACTCAAATGCGGGATTCTTAGTAATGTGGGGCCATGTCTACAGATCCTCACAGTGACCACGCAACTTGATAGGGTGGTTAAAGGGACGTATGTTGCCTTTGCCTTTATTAACCAGGGGATTGAGTTTAAGATCAATAAAGAAATGTTGCAGCTCTTTAAACTCTGGTTAGACCACACTTGGGGTATTGTGTTTGAGTTTGCCCGCTTCATTATAGAAAGGATGTGGACGCTTCAGAGAGGGTGCAGAGGAGATTTACCAGGATGCTACCTGGACTAGAGATCTTGCCTTATGAGGAGAGATTAAACACGTTAGTGATTTTTTCTTCAGGGTGAAGGAGGATGGGAGGTGACTTGATAGAGATGTGCAAGATAATGAGAGGCATAGATGGAGTGAAATAGCAGCACCTTTTTCCTAGCGCAGCCATGGCTAATACATGAGGGCATACTTTAAAAGCGACTGGAAGGAAGTATCGGGTAGGGTAGGAGTGTATGGCACGCACTGCCAGATGTGATGGTAGAGGCACTGCATATTAATGATACATAAGAGACTCTGAGGTACATGGATGGAAGAGAAATGGGTGGCTATGTGGGAGGGAATGGTTAGATTGATCTTGGAGTAGCTTAAAAGGTTGGCACAACATTGTGGGCTGAACTGCCTATACTGTGCTGTACTGACCTATGCTCTATATAACACAGTGATAATAAACATGATCCTGATTCTGAAACGTGGGCAGATGGGTTTAGGTTGCATTGGACGCTTTAGTCAGCATGGACCAGTTGGGCCTAAGGGCTTGTTTTTCTGATGTCTGACTCTATGACTGTATAATGAAACCTCACTCTATGCCATCTAATGTGTGTGACTAAGGAGATGAAACATTTTAATTTAATAGAGTGGCTAGTTGAAAAGTAAAATTTTATCATGTAGGATTTCCACAAGGTTTATTGCAGACTGGGTCTGTAGTAAAGTAGGCAAATGCAATGTTAGCTTTCATTTTGAAAGCACTAGAATATAAGGATGTAATGCTGAAGCTTTATAAAGATCAGAGGGATATTGAGGGGTGGGGGAAAAGTGGTTGGCAGAATCTCACTGAAGCACACATTATACTGAAAAGCCTGGGTAGAATGGACATGAAGAGAACGTTTCTATCAATAGGAGAGTCTTGAATCTGAGGGCACAGACTCAGAATAAAGTGTGCTGTCCGTATAGAACAGAGACAAATCCAATTTCTTCAGCTAGAGGGTGGTGAATCTGTGGAACTCATTGCCATAGACAGCTAGGGAGGCCAATTTGTTGGATATATTTAAGGTGGATATTGATAGGCTCATAATCAGTAAGGGTATCAAAGGGAGAAGGCAGGAAAATGGGGCTGAGAAAATTTAGCCATGATTGAATGATGGGGAAAACCTGATGCCTCCAAAGTAGGTCTTTTGCATGGATGCTGCCTAATCTGCTGAGTTTCTCCAGCATTTTGTGTGTGTTACTCTGCATTTCCAGTCAATAACCTTGACATTGAGTTTGGAGGCTTGTGTGTCTCATTGATCTGGAGAGGTCTGCTAGCTGGAGCCAGGTTACTATGCTTTGGCTGTTCGTAGAGTGACGCATGCCAAACAGGTCAAAGGGTAGAGGTCAGACTGTGTGGTCTATCAGTCCTTCAGGTTCAGGAGATCAGATCAGGGCTAACAATTTCGACAGGTCAAACAAAATTGTTACCGAAACAGCAAGGAGTAATCCTACATCTGAGAGTGATGGTTCTCCGGAGTCGTCTACACCGGGGACTTGCATGTCTGACAGTGGAGAACTTTGAGAAGTAGCTACTGGAATGATAAAGGAAACCCTGAATACCACTAAGACCAAAACGAAAAAAATGGTCAAAGGTAAACAGAGATGAAAGACCGTTATTGCTCCGCTAAGCATCAGCAGCATAGCAGGCAATAAGTAAGTAAGCTAGCAGATTTGATAGGTATAATAGCCTATTTCTGCTACTGTATCTTATGGTCTTATTAATTATCTGCGTAGCCACAAGGATGGGATGTGACCTTACCAGGGAGCACTGGGTCGATCTGAAATTGCACAGCTGAATTTGACAATGCAGGTAGACATCATTCACATCGCCCTGAAATTTAAAAGCTGAGAATTTGAATCGGGAGATCGAGGAGACGCCGCTTTCTTCGATCACCACCTCACTGACAGCATTCGGGCACCTGCGTAAAAAATAAATGATAAAATATAGCACACTGGGAATGTTGCTCCCATTCAGATTGGCAAAGCTTACTCGGTTTTTCATACAAAATGTGCACGAACTTAGCATCCATGGAAAGCAGTAGACAGTCGAGTTTTCAGGCCAAGACCCTTCAACAGTACAAGGAAGGAAGAGGGAAGAAGCCAGAAGAAGGCAGGGGAGTGGAAGGAGTACAAACTAGAAAGTGGTAAGTGTTTCTCCCCTTCCCCTAAACACCTTATTCTGGCTTCTGCCCCCTTCCTGTCCAGTCCTGATGAAGAGTCTCAACTATTCTTTCCCTTGCATGGATGTTGCTTGATCTGCTGAGTTTCTTCAGCGTGTTGCATGCCTGTTAGTCTGCATTTCCAGCATCTGCACAATCTCTTATGTTTATAACTGTTTTTCTATTTCCGACCTGCCGTGCTCTTCCAATCTTTTTTGCTTCATTTTAAGAGTTTAAGAAGTTTAAGTGACTACTAGACAGGTATATGGAGAAATTTAAGGTGGGGAGTTATATGTGAGGCAGGGTCTGATGGTCAGAACAATATTGTGGGCCGAAGGGCTGTGATGTGCCGTACTATTCTATGTTCTACTACTGGTTCGGAATGCACGCGTCTTTAGAACTGGTATAGGTTTATCTTTGTATAGTGTACCGAGATCCAGTGAGAAGCTTCTGCTTGTCTGTTATCCAGACCGATAATTTAACATGCAAGTAAATCGAGGTAGTGAAAAAGAGAAACAGATTGCAGAACATAGCATTACTGAGAATCGTTAGTGAGTTACACAGGCTGGTGTGGATGCGTGGTCTGTATCGCAGCTTTGTGAAGCAACAGCTTGGCTCGTGATCACAAGAAACTGTGACGTATCATGGAAACCAACTTCCCCTCTATGGACTGTGTCTACACTTCCCACTGTCTCGGTAAAGCAGCCAGCATAATCAAAGACCCATTGAATCAGACATTCTCTCTTCCCACCCCCATCAGAAAGAAGATACAAAAGCTTGAAACCACAGACCAGCAGACACAAGGAGAGCATCTATCGGGCTGTTAAAAGACTACTCAATCGCCCCTACTATGATAAGATGGACTGTTCACCTCATAATCTACCTTGTCATCACTCTTGCACTTAGTTGTCTGACTGCACTGCACTTTCTCTGTAACTGTAACTGTACTCTGATGCTCTGATGTGATGAATTGATGAATGGCGTGCAAAATGAGGTTTTTCACAGTAGCTCAGCACATGTGACAATAATAGACTAATTTTCCAATTAACCGCCGACCCAACTTGAAAGTTAAACTTAAAGGAATGCTCCCAACTCCCAACTCCCAACTCCCAACTCCCAACTCCCTGTGCACTCTAATTTCAGAATGATCTCTGGAGCCATAGATCACTACGGCACAGACAAAAGCCCTCTGACCCATCTAGTCCGTGGCGACAAACTTCTGCCTTGTCCCATGCCCCTGTACCCAGACTATTTCACTCTCAACCACGTACTTATCCAAACTTATCTTAGAACCCACATCCGCTACTTCTGTTGGTAGCTCAATCCACATTTGCACCAGCCTCTGAGTGAAGATAGTCTACCATTTATTCTACGTACCAAAGTGCATCACAACACCGCCATGGGTGGCCCCAAGCCCGTCTGTGAAAAGAGGAAGGTTGGGCATGGGGCCAACAGGAACGCCAACGGAGGCTCCAAAGACCTCATCCTTGTGAGAGGAAGGATCTTTGCCCAGAAGATGTATGAAATCATGTGGCGAAAGTGGAAGCCACAGGGCCGATCAACCTTCTACAGGCTCAGGACAGAGGAACCTGGCGAGCTGTTGTTGGCATCCTATGGCCCAGTGGTGATGATGGGCTTAAGAAGAGACAATAGTGCAAAACACCACTTTTCCCTCCACTGTATTTCATCTGCCAATTCTTTCCCCATTCTCCCAACCAGTACAAGACTCCCTTCCTCTGTGACGTACTTACTGATTGGTTACAAGTGCCCATTTAACGTGTGATGACGGGTCACTTATGGGAGTGACCCAACAGTTCTCCAGTGTCGCTACAAACTGGTTAGCATCAAGGTCCCGGACATGAATCCCGATGTAAACCTTACTCCCGACTTCGAGGAAGATGGGTGTCTCGGTGTAGGCCTGGCTGTACCGCGCATCCCGGTACATAATCATTGACGCTTCGAGGCAGCCGGTACCAGTAGGCAGCACGATGTTTACAAAGCTGTTTAATAAAAGGAAGACTTGTTTGAAACCACAGAACTTAGGGCAGTACAACAATGATGAAACTACAACAAAAAACCACAATAACATGTGAGAAGTCAGCGATTTGGAACATATATCTTGCCTCACCATTCAGAGGAGATTCTACATAGAACAGTACAGCACAGGAAATGGTCCTTTGGCCCACAATGTTAGGCCAAAGCAATTAAAATAGTAAATAAATGTCCAACTAAACTCATCCCTTCTTCCTACACAATGTCCATATTCCTCCACTTCTTGAACATTCATGTGCCTATCTAAGGTCTTCTTAAATGCCTCTAATGTATTTGCCTCCACCACCACCCCTGGCAGCACATTCCAGGCATCCACCACTCTCTGTGTAAAACGATTCCTCTCACATCTCCTTTCTCTGGTATTACACAATTTGACCCTGGAGAAAAAGATGCTCCGTAACTGTCATCATCTTAAGGACTTTTATCAGACAGTTCTAGACTCGGTCAGCTCCTCTCACCACCACATTTCTCGTCTATTTTTGCACTATTTGTTTCTCATATAATATGTTTTTCTCACTGCACTGTTTCCACAAAACTACAGACTTCATGTCAGCTAAGTCAGTGATAATAAACATGATTCTGATTCTGAAGAAATAATGCAGCTCAGTTTTAATGACATGCTTCGTTATTCCGGGGCTGGTAAATTACCCCACTGAGCCCGTACATTGTTGGGATGTGGGAGCTAATGGGGTCAAGAGATGTTTTCTGATGTTAATTAAGATCGGCGCCCGTTCCATTGGCACCCCAGTCACCAGCCCCCTGAACAATCCTTCCCTCCACCTCTGGCACACACTGGACGTATTCGACAGAATGCACCATGGTAACTCACCCTTCGCTACTCCAGCAGCCCTTTCTGAAAACTCCTCCCAGCTCTCCCTGCTCAGCAAGGAAGAGCAGTGGGGATGGGGGTGGCAGGGGAACAACACCTCCCACAGGATTTCACACACCCCTTCCCTTTCTGACTTGGAAATCTATCAGTCATTCATTCAGTTCTGTTGGATCTGAACCTCGGGGTCCCTTCCTACTACAAACACCACCATGGGACTATATTCCCCACACAGACTGCACCAAAGAGGTGGCTCACTCACACCTTGTCAAGGGAGGTAGTCAGGGATTATGTAAAAAATATAATGGCCCTGTCAATGAAACCCAACATCTGTTGAAAATTAATAAAAATGAAAGCTGTTGACATTGATATACCAGACGACATTAAGTCCTTACCTCATCACAACTTTCCCCAAAGGCAGGGACAGATTAATTGTCAAAGGGACTGTGCAGGAGAATTCTATCGATAGTGTCCGGTTCCTTCGGACAATTCCATTGTCTGCACCATAATATCCCTGGACGGTGTTGGAATGTATAAAGTGTGTTCTATTTACCTAGTTGTTAGAAAACATCATATTATTGAGTCACCGCGAATGAAATTGATCCATGATTGAGTGTCCATATTAACTTTGTCCCTCTTTCCTCACAGATGATGCCTGACCTGCTGAGTGTTTCAAGATTCAAGATTGGTTATTGTCATTCTTTAGTAAACGGGCATAAAGGAGAACGAAGTGATTGTTACTTTGGATCCAATGCAGCATAGAAACATAGAAAATAGGTGCAGGAGTAGGCCATTCGGCCCTTCGAACCTGCACCGCTATTTAGTATGATCATTGCTGATCATCCAACTCAGAACCCTGTACCTGCTTTCTCTCCATACCCCCGATCCCTTTAGCCACAAGGGTCATATCTCTTAATTATAACCAATAAACCGGCTTCAACTGTTTCCTGTGGCAGAGAATTCTACAAATTCACCACTCTCTGTGTGAAGAAGTTTTTCCTCATCTCGGCCCTAAAAGTCTTCCCCTTTATCCTTAAACTGTGAACACTCGTTCTGGACTTCCCCAACATTGGAAACAATCTTCCTGCATCTAGCCTGTCCAATCCCTTTAGAATTTTATACGTTTCAATAAGATCCCCGCTCAATTTCCTAAATTCCAGTCAGTATAAGACTAGTCGATCCAGTCTTTCTTCATATGAAAGTCTTGCCATCCCAGGTATTAATCTGGTGAACCTTCTCTGTGCTCGTTTTATGGCAAGAATGTCTTTCCTCAGATTAGGGGACCAAAACTGCACACAATATTCTCGGTGCGGTCTCACCAAGGCCTTGTAGAACTGCAGTAGAACCTCGTGCTCCTGTACTCAAATCCTTTTGCTATGAATGCCAACATACCATTCGTCTTTTTCACCGCCTGCTGTACCTGCATGCCCACCTTCAATCACTGGTTTACAATGACACCCAGGTCTCGTTGCACCTCCCCTTTTCCTAATCGGCCACCGTTCAGATAATAATCTGTTTTCCTGTTCTTGCAACCAAAGTGGATAACCTCACATTTATCCACATTAAATTGCATCTGCCATGAATTTGCCCAATCACCTAACCTATCCAAGTCACCCTGCATCCTCCTCACAGCTAACACTGCCGCCCAGCTTTGTGTCATCCGCAAACTTGGAGATGCTGCATTTAATTCCCTCGTCTAAATCATTAATATATATTGTAAACAACTGGGGTACAGCACTGAGCCTTACGGTACCCCATTAGTCATTACCTGACATTCTGAAAAGTTCCCATTTACTCCCACTCTTTGCTTCTTGTCTGCCAACCAATTCTCTATCCACATCAATACCATACCCCCAAAACCGTGTGCTTTAAGTTTGCACACTAATCTCCTGTGTGCGACCTTGTTGAAAGCCGTTTGAAAATCCACTGACTCTCCCCTATCCACTCTACTAGTTACACACATAACACACATGCACACACAGAATAAGCTTAAAAACACAAATATATAAGTATAAATCACTCTCGTAAAACACAATGCACTCATCGGTTTGAGTGTGATATAAGTTAAAGGATGTCCCTTTAGAAGAGAGATGAGGAGGAATTCATTTTGCCAGAGGGTGGTGAATCCGTGAAATTTATTGCCAGAGATATCGGTGAGGGTTAAGTTATTGGGTGTATTTTAAGTAAACGTTGATAGGTTCCTGATTAAAAAGGCCGTCAAAGGTAATGTTGGGAAAGCAGGAGAATGGTGTTGAGAGAGATAATAAATTAGCCATGATGGAATGGCGGAGCAGACTCGATGTTTTGCGTAGCCTGATCATCCTCCTATATTTGTGGTCTGTGGTCTTATATACTGTACATAGACTGATCGTATGTACATAAAGTGACTGATGTGGATGTAGCGGTGGGTTAGGTTAATCAGTGTTGATCAGCCTGACTTGTGGGGAAGGACACTTTTTTTCAGACTAGCGGTCCTGACGTGGATGCTACGGAGCCTGCTCCCTGATGGGAGTGCGGCAAACAGTCCCTAAACATCTCTGGAAGCGCACACTGCAGCATACTCTGAAATCATTGTCATTGAATTGTACAGCACAGATTCAGCACACTGCGTTTACCTCAACTGTAATTCCCCTTTATACTAATTGTGCGTTAATCTCATACCATGTTCGGCTCATGCAAGTAAGTGCCCAGATGACACGCAAATAAAAGTTCTGCTCCTGCCTGCTCTGCCTCCTCTGGCAGTTCATTTCACAAAAATGAAGGCGGCACACCCGCACCTGCACCCCACTTGGAGTTTGCCCAAAGGAGCTAGAAATCTTCTACAGATGTACCACGGAGAGCATCCAGATGGTTTGCATCACCGTCTGGTACAGAGGCTCCCGATCGCAGGATCGCAAGTGGCTGCAGTGAGGTGGAGGCCGAGCTCTCTCCATCAGGGGCATTGTCCTCCCCCCAATCGTGGACATCTTCTAGAGCAGGTGTTTCAAGAAGGCACCATTTATCACTTAGTGTAAGACTTGCCCTCTTCTCATTACTAGATAAAGGCACACTCTCAATGGTTTCGGGACAATATCTTCTCTATCACCATCAAATTTCCAGCTGCTCCCTAAACACGTAGATCACCTTTTTCGCTCTACTTACTTATTTACAGGGTCGAAAGGTCACATGCTAGAGGGCACTCATTTCAGGTGGGACGCGGTGAGTTTAACTGAGAAGTGAGGAGCAAGTTTCTTTTATGCCGAGATTGGTGTGTGCCTGGAATATACTGCCAGGAGCACTGGAGGCATTCTTTAGATAAATAGACGCATGACTGTGCTGAAGTAAAATTAATCTTACAGTACACTACGGGATAAAGGGCAGGAGGTGGATAAACAGAGGGCCGTAGGAGAGGGTAAGAGAAAGCGAGGATGCGGCAGAAGAATATGAGAAATCAACGGGGCGAATTTGCTGTTGGAATTGGTTTATTATCATCACATGTACCGAGTTAGAGTGAAATGCTTGTCTTGCATACTGTTCATGCAGGTAAGATCATTACAAGGTAAAACAATAAGGTGTTGCCGTGTGGCCAAGAGGTTAAGGCTTTGTGCTAGCGATGTGATGGTCGTTAGTTCGAGCCTCAGCCGAGGCAGCGAGTGTGTCCTTGAGCAAGGAACTTAACCACACACTGCTCCTGAATGTTTATAGCCCAGTAGCGGCGGTTGGTGCAATATGGACATGACAAGACAATAACAGACTGCAGAATAAAGTGTAATAATTGCAGCAAAACGATAAAGTGCAAGGTCATAACAAGGTAGATTGTCCAAATCGTTGTATTAGGGAACTATCCTAAAACACCAGGATGGAAGCTGTCAGGTATGTGATTTCAGGCTTTGTATCTTCTGCACATTAGGAGAGGGGAGAAGAGGGAATGTCCGTGATCAGGGGTGGGGTGGGGGTGGTCTTTGATTATACTGGATACTTTACCAAGGCAGTGGGAAGCCTGGACAGAGTGAAGCTGATTTCTATGAGTTACGTCCATGATTCTTTGGAAGTTTCCGGCGGTTATGGTCAGTGCAATTGCCAGACCAAGCCGAGATGCATTCGGATAGAATGCTTGAATGAGGCATCGATAAATGTTGGTATAAGTTGTTAGGGACATGTCAGATTTCTTTTTGTGAAGTCAAACTACGGAAAGATTGGGATATAAAATAAAAGCAAGGATGTACAGCTTAGAATTTGTAAGGCGCCGGTCAGACTGCATTTGGAAATTAGTGCATTGATAAAAATTGGTCAGGGTTGACGGGGACATGCCGGATCGCTCCAGCCTGGTTCTGGCATCATTTGGCAGTAGAGGATGCCATGGACAGGCATTTTGGTGTGGCAATGGCAAGCGGAATTGAAGTGATGGCTACCGGGATCAATATGTAATTGGTATATAATTACCTTGAGCTTCGAGCCGCAGGATCTTTGATGACTATTGAAAGTGAAAATAGCCCTCCCGTGGCTGAGGTTGGCCTTGCAGTTGGGATCATTCAGGTGAAAAGATTGAGCCGCCCATCCATCGCTGAATAAAAGGCAGCGTGCGAATGAGATGCTGCTGTTGTCGCCGCAGCATGTTAGCTTGTAGTCTGCAAAAGGAAGACCATCTGTGACAGTAACTGAAGATTGACAGGATCATTTTCCTGGGGAGTGAAGATTAACAATAGCCTGTCCAGGTACAAACAAGCATACACCATGGACCTAAGTTTTATACAGCTGCAATGTGCCATGTTCTTACTCTTGTATTCATCCCCAACCGATGAAGACAAGCATGACATTTGCTTTCTTCATCAACTTGTCTCCTTATGTTGCCACTTGCAAGGAGCGATGGACTTGAAACCCAATATCCCTCTGTGTATATACAGAGAAAAACTTTGTTTTACATGCCATCCATACAGAACATTTCATTGGATATCTGCATCCAACACATCATCTTACACAATGTCCCCCATGTGCAAAGGGATCCTACCACTAACCACCTCTCCGTAGGGATTGCTCCCTTTGCACTTCCCTTGTCCATTCATCCCTCCGGGCACTTATCTCAGCAAGTGGCCCAAGTGCTACACCTGTCCATTCTCCTCCTCCCTTACCTCCATTCAGAGCCCCAAACGGTCCTTCCAGGCGAGGTGACACTTCATCTGTAAGTCTACCAGGGTCGAATATTGTGCCAGGTGTTCTGATGTGGTTCTACATTGGTGACACCCGTTGTAAACCGGGGGACACCAACGCTCCATCTGCCAAAAGCTGAAGATCCCAGTGGCCGAACATTTTAATTTTGATTCCCATTCTCAATCCGACATGGACTCCACGGCCTCTTCTTTTGCCAAGATGGGGCCACCATCAGGATGCAGGGTCTACTGCCTCCAACCTGATGGCATATCGAATTCTCCTCTTCTTCTATTCCCCACTCTAGCTTTTTATGTCTTCGTATCTCTATCACCGCTCCCTGGGTCCCATCTTCCTTCCCTTTCTCCTATGGTCTGTTCTCCTTGCCTATCAGATTCCTTCCTCTCCAGCTCTTTAACTTTCCGACCCGCCTGGCTTCACCTTTCAGCTTTTAGCTATCCTCCTTCCACTCCCCCCACCTCTGTCTTCCCCCTTCCTTTTCAGATCTGAAGAAGGGTTTCGGCCCAAAACATCAACTGCTGATATATTTCCACATATGCTGCCTGGCCTGCCGAGTTCCTCCAGCATTTTGTGCGAGTTGCATTGGATTTCCAGTGACTTCAGACTTGCTTGTGTTCATTATTTCATTGCAATGCTGCATTGAGGAGTACAAGGGAAAAGCATAGCAAAGCATAAGAAACTGTGACAATTACAGAGAAAGTAAAATGCAGGCAGAAAATAAGGTGTAAAGTCATGATGAAGCAGGATGCAAGGTCAGAAGTCCGTCTTGTCATACTGGAAGTTTATTCAAAAGTCTTTTAACAGCAGAGTAGAAGCTGTCTTTCAGCCTGCCCATTGGGGGTGGGGGATAAAGGGAGAGTATCCATGGTAGGTGAGGTCTTTGATTATGTTGGCTGCCTTACTGAACAGGTGAGAAGTACAGACAGAGTCCGTGGAGGGGGGACCGGTTTCTGTGATGTACTGAGCTGTGTCCAAAACTCTGTGCAGTTTCTTGCTGTCTCAGGCAGGGTAGTTACTGTCAAGCCGTGATGCATCCAGATAGGATTTTTTTATTGGTTCATTGATAAGAATCATTGATAGCCAATGGGGACGTGCTGGATTTCTTGTGTGGAAATCTAAGCTATTGATGAGCAGTGGATAGCATATTGACTGGCTGCATCACAGCCTGGCATGGAAACAACAATGACTTGAACGGCTCAATCATCAGGGTCTTGAACCAAAGGGGATAACTTCACACATTTTGACTTGCCTTATCATTGAAATCTACCAACAATCTTTGGACCCACTTAGGAGGATTCTGCATCTCATGTTCTTGATATGGATGTATTTATTTATTTATTTATCTATCTATCTATCTATCTATCTATCTATCTATCTATCTATCTATCTATCTATCTATCTATCTATCTATCTATCTATCTATCTATCTATCTATCTATCTATCTATCTATCTATCTATCTATCTATCTATCTATCTATCTAGCTATTTATTTATTTATTTATTTATTTATTTATTTATTTATTTATTTATTTATTTGCCTATCAATTAATCTGTCTATTTATTTGTTTATTCACTCATTAATCCATCAATTAATCTATCTATTGATTGATTGATTGATTGATGTATTGTCTTTTGCACACTGACTGAATGCCCAAATTGGTGGGATCTTTCAATGATTCTGTAATGTCTAACATTCTATTATGGATTTATTGAGTATGCCCACAAGGAAATGAATCTCAAGGTTATGTATGTTGACATATATGTACTTTGATAATTATTTTACTTTGAGCTTTGAAACCAGAGTATGACTAGAATACAAAATCAAAGATGTATTGCTGAGAATTTACAAGGCATAGGCTTGACCATATTTGGAATATTTCGAGCAATTTTGGGCCCTTATCTAAGGAAGAATGCACCGACATTGGAGAGGGTCTAGAAGAGGTCCACAAGAAGGATCATGGAATGAAAAGCTTAATGCATGAGGAGCGTTTGATGTCTTCGGGCGTGTACTTGATGGAGTGCAGAAGGATGGGTGAAGGGGGTGTATCTTAATGAGAATGCCTGATAGTGGAAGTCCTAGATAGCATGGGTGTTTAGATTTTTCCATCTCTATGAGGGCACAGCATCTGAATCTTTAGAACTAAGATGAGGTGAAATTTCTTCAGCCAGCAGGGGATGAATTGGTGCAATTTGTTCCAAATTTGGGTGTATTTAAGGTGAACATTTTGAGGTTCTTAATTAGTAGGGGTTCCTGAGGGTTATGGAGTGAATGCGTAAGAGTGGAGTTGAAAAAAAAGTTATTATGTTTGAATGGCAGAGGCAATGGACAAAATGGTTTACTTCTTTTCCTATACCTCATGTTGCACCTGTGCATGCATGCACTTTGCTCTTTGCACTAAAATGGGCTTTATTTCTTGTTCTAATTGTGTTCTTTCTCACCAAAATATTGATTAATTTATGCTTAGTTTGTATTTTTTCCGATGTGTTTAATTTTAATTTAGCTCTGTGGTTATATGATGCTAATTGTCTATGATGATGTTACAAGCCTTTCACGTGCATGACAATACAATAAGCTTTGACTGCCTGGTATTGCAGAGAGTTACAGGTTCATCCACCTCCATCATTATTGAGGACATCTCCAAGAGGCTCTGTTTCAAAAAGGCAGCACCCATCATCGAGTACCCTCACCTTCTGGAACAAGTTCTCTTATTGTTACCATCAGGGAGGAAGCACATGATCCTGAAGACTCACTCTCAATGATTTGCGTACAGCTTTTTCCCCACCGCCATTAGATTCCCGAACAGTCCATGGATATTACGGTATCTTGATATTCCTCTTTCATACTATTTATTTTTTTTGCTACTTGCAACATTGTTATGCTTTGCATGGTACTGTTGCCGCAAAACAACAAATTTCACAGCATAGGAATATCAAGGATAATTAACGCGATTCTGATTCTCGCTACTTTCAGAGTAACGTGCACCCTATCGGCCTCCATCAGCCTTGCAGTACCTGCTGTACTGAAAAAATATATTTGCAAATTTATCAGCTGTTCGATAGGAAACAAAACTAATTCAGGAAGAAGAGCTTCTTCTATTACCGTAAGCGTGGTGATTGGTGAGATTGGTTGTCGTATTACAGAAGCAGCCGTAATTGCCTCCTCGCTCTCCACACCACTCTTCCGCCGTGCATTCCTGATCTCTGCATGGATTGGTTATCGCTGAAGAAAACACTGGGGCGTTAGTTCACCGCGAGAATCAAACCTCAATGTATCAACGACATTCATCGTTGACACAAACCTGGCTAAATATTCTACCCGCCGTGGAGTGATACACAAGGTTATATAGAACTCTAAGCAGTGTTGCGTAGAGTCAGAGAGACCGCGGAGTACATTCCCCCAAGAGCGGCTTCACAGGCATTCAAGCTTAGACCACACTTGGAGAACTGTGTTCAGTTCTGGCTTTTAGTGGGTGGACAAAACCATGAGGGGAATGGACAAGGTGAGGGTATTGTCTTTTCCCTTCTTTCTGGGAAATCAAGAACTTGAGGGCAGAGGTTTAAGGTGGGATAGGAAAGATTTCATACGACCATTTTACTCAAAGGGTGGCTTATATGTGCAATGAGCTGCCAGTGAAAGTGATGAGGGCAGGTACAATAACAACTTTTGAAAGACATTTGGAAAGGTAAATGGATAGGAAAGGTTTAGAAGGATATCGACCAAATGCAGGAAAATTGAACTATTTTGGACTGGACACCGTGGTTGGCATGGATTGGTTGGGCCGAAAAGTCTGCTTTCATCAACTCGTTGAGAAACTCAAAGAGTGGAGCTTGCTCAGCCAATAGAGGCAGGGTCTGTCCTTCCTGAAGGCTGAAGGGGGGACTTTATCGAGGCATACTAGGTCACCAAAGTCAGATCGGATGGAGCAACCTTTCTCTGCAGAACAAGGATGTCTGAAGGTTTAGGGTGAGCATATGTGAGTTCGGAGGAATCTGTTTTTATAATCCCTCCCTTCCCAGAATGTGTTTGGGATCTGGGAAACACTGCCTGAGCACCAGTGCTTCCCAGGACCCAGTCCTTCACTATTCTGAGTAAACTCTTCACCATCCTCTGACCTGCATGAGAACATAAGGAAATCTGGCTGAATGGTGCCACGACGACAATCTCTCACCCAATGTCTGCAAAACCAAAGAGCTGATTATCGAGAATATTCGGAAGAAGTCGGAGGCCCAGGAAGCAGTCCTCATTAGGGGATCAGAGGTGGAGAGGGTCAGTAACTGTAAGTTGTTTGGCATTATCATTTCAGGTATCTGTCCTGGAACCACCACACAAATGCCATCAAAAAGACACGACAACATCTCTATTGTTTTAGAAGTTTGTGTAGAATCAGCTTGTTATCTAAAAATTTTACAAACTTCCATAGGTACTCAGTGGACAGTATCCAGACTGGCTGCATCCCAGCCTGGTTCAGAAACACCAATGTCCAAGATCAGAAAAGTACACTAATTTTGTTCATTTACAAATCAATCACAACCACACATCCTTTGGATGAATTCTTCAATTGATAACTATTAGGAATTAGTACATAATTTTATTTTGCTGTAGTGGTATTGGTAGTGTTCTAATGTGCTCCATATTTCATGTGAATACATAATATGTTAGTCAGTTAAATGGTAGTTTGTCTTTTGATACCATTTTAATTATTTCTATGAAACTTCTGCGAATAGGGACAGATGCTTAATTGAGCTAAAATGTACTGGTCCTGAAGTGTCCCAAGTAACTAGAATCCATTGTATTATCATTTGATGTTTTTGTATTTGCACAGATATGCCATCTTTTGCACATTGATCCTTAGTCATTCTTTATTTATGTATAACTTTTCATAAATGCCATTGTATATCTTTTTATGTAAATGATTGCAAGAAATTGCAACTCATGTGGCATATGCATACCTTGATAATAAACTTAATTTGACTTTGATAAGAAGGCCCAAAGTCCAGGGAATTTTGGTAAATTATCATAAATGTATATATTAAGACCTCTGCCAATACTTCTAGTGTCCTTGAGCACATCTCACCGGGACCAGCGGGCATGTCTACCAGTCTGTTGATCACTGCACTCTTTAGTGTCAATAACTGTATCGAGGTTCTCTCTTCCCACATAACATCTGTCTTTGGCATGTTGGACGTGCCTTTGTGAAAACCAACAGAAAATGGTCTCACAGGCCTCGGCGATAACCTCATAATTACCCCTTCTCATCTTACAAGTTTCTATGTTCACTTAAGGCACATTATCCGTTTTATGTAATGACCAAAATTTCTACTGTCCATTTTTTCTATTTCGTGTTTGTTTACTTACATAATCATTCTTCCACTTCTTATTCATTTCTTTGTGTTTCTTCTCTTCTTTTGAAGTCTTCCTTATCATTCAGTTTCCCACCAACTTTCTCTAGGACTAAGGTTACCCTGACCAAAATATAATTGAGAAGAATTCCTCCCCAGACCCCTTGCACTTGAAGTTATGCCCACTCGTACCACTCCCCTCTTTCATGGAGCAAGAGACTTTCTTTTTCGAGAACATAGGAATGAACGAAAATAGTTCTTACGGCAAATTCTGGGACTGCGCCAGGCGGGAACATGCACTCCCTCGAGGATGCATCCTTTCTCGTAAGAGGTGATGGCTCTGCAAAGCCATTTATCATTTGAGCCATGGAGGCACAGGTCGTACACACAGGACCTGTAATGGTTCTCAGGGTCCAGACGACGGTGACACGCAGCGAAGGGTCCCGCGATGTCGAGGATGATGGAGCACTGGGACTCAAAAGAGGGAGACTGGGGGCACCGAGGTTCCGTCACATTGGTGTTATCTTCACACCTACAGGAGAACAAACTTCAGTGTATGGCAGGCCAGTTATGGTAGGCGGCCATTTTGGCTGCGTGAGATCCGTTCACCCGTGAGGGAGTGCGTGTGAAGGAGGGGTACCCCATGCGTGTGTAAACGATTGACAGAAAGAGATAGAGAGACAGAAATAAAGAAATAAAGAAACAAAGAGAGAGAGAGAGAGAGTGAGAGACTGAGACAGAGAGACAGAGACAGACAGCAGACAGACAGAGATAGAGATATCTCCTCCAGTGGCGGGTGAAAGGGCCTGTTTCTGTACTGTACAACTCGATGCCTCCGACACTTGGTGATGTTGATCCCATTTCCATCTCCTTCACATTCGTAACCACTCTGCCCCCCAACCCCCCTCCCACCCGCTGCCCCACCTCCAAGATTCTCCACTCGCCCAGACACCAGGTGGAAATTTACAGTGATTGTATAATCCACTGACCCCGTATCTCTGGTTTGAGGGACAAAACCTCCTTCTCCCTAGAAGCTGTTAATTTTTGCACAAGTTGCTAGGGTAGTAAAGAATGCAGACAACCGGCTTACCTTTATTAGTCATCGTATGTAGATTTAAAACTCTGGTCAAGATTATCGTATTAAGTTCTGGTCACCATGTTACAGGAAGAATTTTGAGACTAAAATGAGGGTGCAGAAGAGATTTGCCGGGATGCTATTTGTATCAAAGGGAATGAACTATAAGGGGAATTTGGACAAACCTTGGTTGTTTTCTCTGTAGTGGACGAGGCTACGGGAGAGCGGAAAGAAGTTTATGAGATTACGAGGTAGATAGAAAGAGTAAAGAAGTGGAATGGTTTCCTGCAATGTAATATCTAATATCAGAGGGCATGCATTTAAGGTGAGAGGGAAAGTTCAAAGAAGGTGTGTGGGGCAAATTAAACTACAATCAGCTCTCTCCTTACACAATGTCCATATCCCTGTATATTCATGTGCGTCTCTTTCTAAGAGCCTCTTAAATGCACCTATCAAATCAGCCTTCACCAACACCCTCCCCACAGCCTTCACCAACACCCTCCCCACAGCAGCGCACTCCAGACCCCCACGGCTCTCTATGTAACAATGCCCCACACAACTCCTTTGAAATTATTCCTGCTCACCTTAAATCTAGGCCCTGTAGTATGAGATATTTCAACACTGGGGAGAAAGAAACCGCCTATCTACTCTGTCTGTGCCTCTCATAAACTTATTGACTACTAACAGGACTCTGCCGCTGCGGAGAAGACAATAGGACAGGGAAGAAAGTGTTTAGCACTCTTGCTTCACCACGACAGGCACTGAGTACAGGAGATGGGACGTCATGCTACAATCTATACAAGATGTTGGAGAGACAGCACTTGGAGAACTGTGTGCAGTTCTTGCCCCCTAGCTATAGGAAGAAAGCCATTGGACTGAAGAGGTACAGGAGGCTGGGCAGGCTGGGTCTGTTTTCCTGGAGTGAAGGGAGCTGCGGGGTGACCTTATAGAGGTTTATAAAGCCATGAGGAATATAGATAACGTGGACAGTCACAGTTTTCCCCTGGGGTCGGGGAGTCTAAAACCAGGGGGCACAGTTTAAGATGAGAAGCGAAAGAACAGATAGAACAAAACCTTCAAAAGATATTTGACAAATACTTGGATAGGAAAGTTCATAAGGATTGATAGCGGAGTAGGTAATAGATGACTCAACACTGTGGGCTGAAGGCCTATCCAGGTTTACTGTTCCATGTTCTAAGATACTTTTCTCAACGATAAGGGGCTGTATAGACAGAGCTCGTGCTTGAGGCATCCACTACTGAGAGCTGTCCGGCTGCTTCCCTAGAGGTACTGGGCTCGCAGTCGTTTCTAGGAAGGTCCAGATCGTCATCAGAAGGATCGTATTCCAGTTGCCACACATACACGCAGGAGCGGGTAGGACGGCCACCTTCACGAGATGTCTTCCTCATCGAAACGCCTTCAGCTAGGATGCTGGATTGCTATCGGCATCACACCCTCATTAGATAAGCTGGCGACGGCGGGAATGGTGAAGGGGAGAGCAATGAGAGACACTTCATCTGAGCGGAAACGCAAGATCCGAAGTTACGTCGGCATCATGATTCATAATCCAGCTCAACTCATGCCGTCACTCAGGCTGCAGAACAGGGGGAAGCTCTCCACTGTCTATCGACATTGGCATCGCTACCAATGGAAG